>NC_088863.1:68109924-68276005 GCF_032884065.1 Artemia franciscana | reverse complement strand
TCAAAATGAAAACTTTTTTTTACACCCTGGTTCCATCTTCGTTCTATTCATACCTGAAAACTAAAATTTTTTACGATTTTTCTTTTAGTTGTTATAGGAGTAGTCCTATTTTTTTTTGATATGCACATTATCTTCACTGTTGCCATGACTGAATCATGAAAAGAGGCAAACACACACTTTTCTTGTTTACAAACAAGCCATAGGCTTACCGAACACTTGGAACAACCAATTTATCTGCAGCTACTTATCGCGCAATACAAAGATCAATAGGATGGAACATCCATTATATTCAGTTGGGCTATTAAATATAGACTCGTGAGAGCTCTGTAAGCCTAATTTTTGGGAAGTTAATCTTGCCTACTTTAATACTGAACTCTTCTATTCATAATTCCTACCTTTATTAAAATGAGGACATTGCAACCAGTTCAGACTAAAAGTACAATTTAAGTAACAGTTAACTCAGTTGCATTTTTTTTTTTTTTTTTTTTTTTGTTAAAAGCTATATAATGAAACCAGAACGGGAATTGTTAGACTAGAACTGTCAGAACTTTTCGTAAATTTTAAGTTGTGCATTAATGTGGATATTATTAACATTATTCAACATCAAAAACTTCCAATTATTAGTTAATGGACTTACCCATCCGTATTAACTATATCCATATTATCATAATTTGCATTATATTACCTATCCTTATGTTCAGTGTAATGAATAGAGAGTAAAGAACAAACTTCTTTCGTAGCATAGGTTAAACAAAGTTAACATTAATACTAGATAGATAATTTCACCATAGCTTGTCATTAGCCCAAGTTATCTGCAACTGATCGTTGAGCAATACAACAACCGATGGGGTGATACAATCGTTTTGTTCAGTTGAGCAGTAAAAAACAGAAGAAAATAAGGATTCTGTTGATGTCAACAATCCTCAAATCAGTTCTCGATAGCCGTAAAGGGATATAACACAATAGCGTAACCTAATTGGTATTTCTAACATTAGGTTTTGTAGGCAAGTCAGTTAACTAATAGTGAAAGGTTTCGATCTTGAATAATGCTAATAATATCCATATTAATTCACAGCTTAAGATAGATGGCAGCTTTGAACTTCGTTCAAGTATGGATGCCTAGACTTGTTTCATTTTTTTTTTTTTTTTTTTTTTTTTTTTTTTTTTTTAGCTTTAATGGTCGTGTTTTGATGTGTTTTTTTCCTGTTTTCATTTGTGACCCTTGAACATAAGAGTCGAAATATTCATTTGAAGTTTGGTGTTCAACTCTCTTACGGAAGAAATTCCCTATTCCCACTTAATCCCCACTAAAGTGGCAGTGCAGTTTTCGTCGCTATTTATGTTTGTCTTTGCTACAGTAATCAGAAGAGTTATGTTTTAACTCTTATGTTTTATGTTTATGTTTTTCTTATGTTTAGTTTTGTTACTGTTTCTAGAGCTCCATGATGATATTCTTTTCCGCTAATTTTCTACTGATTTTCGCACGCTGCTTATTTTCGAATTTGACGCCCTCTAAGGGTTAAAACTACCTAATGGCATACCAGGATGCTTATCATTAAAACAATAATTGAAAAAAAAATTAGTTGTCAGATTTTACTAATAAGACGTATATGGTCGTTTAGGTTTCCATTCAATCAACTTAAAGAACTAAATTCCGTTTTTAGTATCTGTGGTATTTCAAAAATTTGGCAATTTTCTGGGCCAAGATTAAAAATTAACGAACTATTGAAAAAGTCTAAAATTAAACTAGAAATCTGAAATGACTTTCTATTTATAACTTTTTCCTTTTTTTCAGGATTAAGTGAATACTTAAGATTCTTTTAATTTTCCATAATTTTTATTTTAAACATTCTAATTGGTTATTTTTTAAGCCTATTATGCAGTTTTTAGTCTATTTTTTTATAAATCTTTGCTGTTTGAATTATTGGAGGTTTTTTTAGACGGGGACTTTATTTAGCTATCTTCTGTATTCCTTGACCTTGAGGAGAGTAAGTAAATAAATATCCTTTTACCCAATCATTGCTGACCGATGGAACTCCAAAATTAATTCTCCTGATTTTAACATGTAGATCTTCTATGAAATACTATGCACAATTCTTATATTTTCTAATTTACTTTTAGACTGTAGATTAGTGAAAAAGTACAAAATATCTATTCAAAGCTCTACAAAAACTTAACACAAAGGAAAAGTATATATAAGCCCTTGACAAAGAGATATTCTAGACCCCCCCCCATCTTTTTAAGTTTTTATCCGCCACTGTTTTAAATAGATCTAACAACGAAATATCTTAACAGTTTCCCGCTTCAACAATTTGGTGACTAACAAATACTTTGGTAACGCATGTTGCTGCGCCACCATTAATCAAAAGTTTGATTTATGTGTCAAAATCTGTCTATTGTAGGTTACTTTGTGTAACCCCCAGTTTTGTTTGATGCAGATTTGAACAAAAAAACTATGGCGAAGAAGATGGAGAGAAAGATTGGGAAAGTGGGAAATAAGTTTGGAGCAAGCTTCTTTCGCAACTGAGCTTAACGTAGTTCAAATCAGCATATATTCAAAGAGAAATTAAGTAATTTGCTAGAAAGAAATGATGAGTTGTAAATAAAATCCTAAAAAAAAATAAATTAAAAATCCTAATATTTGTAATAGACACTAGCAGGTGTTTCGCCTTAGCTCAAGGTCTGACGTGATTTACCATCCCTTCCTTGCAGAAAAAAACGCAGTTTTGATATTAAAATGTTTTTTTTACAGAAGACAAAACAATTATGAACGTGCATACTCAACAACCAATGACGTTAGAAGCTATGGTTGTTGCTCCAATTTAGTTATAATAAACTGTCACGAAGGAAAATGATAGAAAAAAAGAATGACTCGTAGAATAAAACATATCAACATAATTACTTACTCTAGGTTCAGACACACCTTTCCTGTCATCGATCTGGGAGGTTTTTTCTTGGTCTTCATCATCAGAAAATGATAGCTTCTGACTACAAAAGGAAAGAAAATTCCTCAAAAATTCCTCATTTCAAAATTACGTTAAAAATAAACAAGGAAAATTGCTAAACACCCACAAATAACATTTTCAGAGTTCCTATCACTAAAACATGGCTAGTTCTTAGTGATGGCAAAAACAACTATTAATTTGCACTTTAATATTAAGCGTATGCCTTTTCCATTGGTGTATAGGCCAAAGGAAATAGGCAATAGAATAGAAGCAAGAGTGAGCACGCCTAACGACTACAAAAATCCTCCCATCGGTAAAAAATCAACATTTTATCGGTAGCATTTTTTCGTTTCTTAGCTCAAGAAAGGTGGGTTCAAATTTTGAACCCACACAAACATTTTTTCGTAGCGTTTTAGGCCTTTTCTCATCACTCAAATACAGCCCATCCTATTTTATTGTTACCAGTTAGAGCGTTTTCATGTTTTATAGGTATATGGCTTTTTATACATTGATCAGATGTAAGAAACACAAGTTTTGTTTTGAGCAATTTCTTTTTACCCTAATCTCGTCTCATCTCTAATTGAGCTACCACGAATTTTCTTAGCCACCTAGATAGCTTTCTCAAAAAGTACGACAATTTTTATATACTATTTTATACAATTTTTATATACTTCTAAATTCTATTTGCTCCAAAACTCTTGGCGATCTCAAATATCTGGTAAGAACAAGATCAACTGTTTTAAGTCATTGTCGTTTCTTCCGCACTTAGGGTGAAAAAAGCTACCAGATCTACATGCTTTGGCTGAACAAAAGCATTTATCCATGGATAATACTTATCTTGTACTGGTCCAAAGCAATCTCAATTAACTGAGCAACGACAAGATGACATACTCAACTTGAAAGTAACTACGTTTAGGAGCTGGAAAAGCTTACACACAATCTCTGAAATGGGCCGGAACCGTTCTTTATGTATCGGTTAATTCGGTATTCTTCAGTTCAACTATTTCTTTCCTATCATCTTACAGTCTCATAAACTTTAGTCTTTTAAGCCGTCTTTCCTTGACTTTTCTACTGATTATGAATTACTAATTACTAGGGAACACTAATTACTAGATATCAAACTATAATTGAAGGGTGACGCAAAACTTGCAAGTTCTGCATGTCAAATTCTAAATTCATTCAGAATGACAATATGAACCAATTAGTTGAAATAAGACAAAATAGAAATTTGAGTGCCCCATGATCAGATAGTTTCGATAGGGATGCGGACGAAAACATACGGATGATGGTCCTTAAGACAAGTTAACTTATTTTTCTCCAATAAATACACATTGAAGCTGTTTGTAGGGGTCGAATGTCTTCTAATAAACGTGGATAACGGGGGACCGTTCTCTCAACCTTTTTTGTACAGGTGACATTTAGTGTGAAAACAAGACCTTTGAAGTTTAAATCTTAGCGCTCATTTAATCTATCTTTTTAAATGACCTTCGGATAATCATTCCCAGGTTATATATATATATATATATATATATATATATATATATATATATATAAACTAATACAAACGAACAACATTGCAAGGGGCCCCAGAACGTTAACCCATGCAGAGGGGGTTAAGAGCCAAAAACATTGGCTGTCGTTTTTGATCCCCACAAAACTTTTTATTAGAGTGAAACTGCATTTCTTTATTTTAGACGTTCATGCAGGTATTTCAATACTTGTCAAAATTAGTCCAATAAGAGAGGCACACATATTCCTGCCGTATACCCGTGCCATTGAACCAAACAATTGGAAAACTATAGGTTCTATGACTATCTAAGCTCTATAACTATCTACCTTAGTTCTACTGCCCTAGGAATAACGCATGGACGGATAATACATAGACATATCTATTAACAAATGAACTAACGACTTCTATATACAATCTCAATAGAAGGGGTTTAATACCCGAATTGCCTCTCACTCAATTGGACTATCTGTCTTGGCTTTTTCTACAATTAGCCATGACTTGATGCCCACAACTATTCCATTTAATTCATTTTTTCACTTTTCTGATTTTGAAAGATGTGAATAAGGAAAAATTAAATTGCAGCAAGCAGAATTAGAGTTTTGCTCGTCACTTGCCAGCACAATGAGAGTGTAGCTAAAATTTAACCGATTTTTTTTTCGTACACCTACCTGAAAATACTAAAAAATGAAGTCTTAATTCAGACTTCATTGATTGGTGCTCGCTTAATTTGACCCAGAAGTAGGTATGAAGAGTAGAGAATGACAATACATACAAAGACATTATTTATGGTCTTCCTCCCTCCCTTTACACCCCTCGACTAAAACATGTATTAAAATACCCTTCGTCGGTACGAATGGTAAGCAAAGAGCAACATTTGTCAAAGCAACAAAAAATCATAAACAACAAATTTTGAAAAAAAATATAGGCACAAAAAATATAATTTTAAAACTAATTCTAAAACAAACTAAATTCTTTCAGTCTAAAGTTAACCAGCAAATACAACAAGCATGGTCAAATTTGCATTATTTCAGACGAGGGGGGAAATCAGCTCAAAAACGTAAACCTAGTTTTGACGAAAACTACACTATCAAGTTCTAGCATAACTGAGCTATGAGGAGCCTTCTCATCTGAAGAAATGGGTAATATCAAATTTTTTTCCAGAAAGAAATGGTTGTGGATACATTTTTTTTACCGTAGGTGATCGTTAATTTTCAAGTATATGCCTCGTCGCGGAAGCAAAAATTGTCTTTGAACATAATCTTACGTCCAATCTTTGGAAAAAAAAGCTTTTATAGACGATTATTTGAATTATGCATCTGTTAAACAAACATACGTAAGTTTATTGATGCTTAATTGTGCATTGAGGCATAAAGTGTTACCTATATCGCAATTAAATCATCCAAGAGGAAGTGCTTAATTTTGAACAGTGTATACTTAGGCCCAAAATCTTGACTTATCTTTTGAAATCGTTTCGATCCATTTTGTCCACAAGCACAAACAAAGAAATGGAAATGAGCAAAATTAGTTATCAACGTGGTCCAGTGAACTTTACGCCATTTAATTATTTACTCTTAACACGTCTTTCTTCCCTGGCACGGTTGTTGATGGTACTTTTGAAGAAACGTTTTTCCCCCTAAATTCTCGCAAAATTGGGTAGCATATTGTATTAAAAAAGAATAAATAATGGCATATAAGTTTTCCTTCATTTTCGTAAGATTGTGATGTTTGCACCATTCATTTTTCTATTTCTTTGGGAGGATTTGAATTTCTACTTAATAACTCTTAATAAAGGCTAGAAAGGCTTTTAACTCTTAATAAAGGCTAGGAGCAGTGGTGCAACTTTGTGCCAGGTTAAAAAAGTTCCTGGTGGCTTGAAAAAAAAAAAGAAAAGAAAGCTTTGTCATTTCCTATTCTTCTTTGTGACAATTGCTAAAGTCCCATCAGTTTACTTCATTATTACCATTTGCCACGTTTTTGTTTCATATATATATATATATATATATATATATATATATATATATATATATATATATATATATATATATATATATATATATATATATATATATCTTCAATTTTGAAGCTCGATGTTTTCAAGTTCACTTAATCACGGCCTTAATAAACGTCTTTAACAGCCTTCTGCCAAAAGATGAAGGTCGAATATATATATATATATATATATATATATATATATATATATATATATATATATATATATATATATATATATATATATATATATATTTGTGTCCTTGAATTTACGCTCTTTTGAGATCGCGGCAGCGCACAAAGAGTAAGCTTGTACTCCATAACCGAAGCCAGTGACGGTTTTCCATTCTTTTCATTGACTCTAAATCATTATGCTTTTTCTTTTTCTGAAACAAAAACGTGGCAAATGGTAATAATGAAGTAAACTGATGGGACTTTAGCAATTGTCACAAAGAAGAATAGGAAATGACAAAGCTTTCTTTTCTTTTTTTTCAAGCCACCAGGAACTTTTTTAACCTGGCACAAAGTTGCACCACTGCTCCTAGCCTTTATTAAGAGTTAAAAGCCTTTCTAGCCTTTATTAAGAGTTATTAAGTAGAAATTCAAATCCTCCCAAAGAAATAGAAAAATGAATGGATCCTTTACTGGTGCAAACATCACAATCTTACGAAAATGAAGGAAAACTTGTATGCCATTATTTATTCTTTTTTAATACAATATGCTACCCAATTTTGCGAGAATTTAGGGGGAAAAACGTTTCTTCAAAAGTACCATCAACAACCGTGCCAGGGAAGAAAGACGTGTTAAGAGTAAATAATTAAATGGCGTAAAGTTCACTGGACCACGTTGATAACTAATTTTGCTCATTTCCATTTCTTTGTTTGTGCTTGTGGACAAAATGGATCGAAACGATTTCAAAAGATAAGTCAAAAGTACCATCAAAAATCATCATCAGCAATAATTTTGTTTTTCACATATTTTAGCGTCAAGAAAGTTGTTCACCAAAATAAACATTATAAGTGGAATCCTAAAAAACAAATTTACAACGTCATTTGAAACCATAATACGTTGGTGGCTGTTACTCGAAGGTGCACGCAGAAATCGTTGTTAATTGTAACTAGTGGTATAATAAACAAGAACTTTTAACTGAGAAAATTGCAAAAATTTAATTACTTGTAGTCAATTTCTTCTTGCTCAATAGCCCATCCGCCTTCTCTGGCTATTTCATCCAGCTTGTTTAATTCCTCCGCTTTTACGATAGGAGCGACTGTCGGTCCTTCTGCGACCATATCCTGTCTTCCATCTTTCATGTAAGTTTGTCCTTTCGGCATAGAACCGGAAATCTGTGGAGGAAAAAAATATGGAGGGAATGGGCCCAAGGGAGGGGGTCGCATATATGTAGGCGGCATTCCTCTTGGACATGGATGCATCACTGAGGGTTGTTGGCGGTCCTGGCCCGGTGCCATTGCTGGTAATGGTACGCGGGGGATTTCCTGCGCTAAACCAAAATTCACAGTATTTTTTCTTTGGTCTACAGGAAGTGGTTTGCCATGTTGTATCCAGCTCCTGTCGCCTAAATAAAAAAAAAAGAACTATAAATACACAAGATCCATGTTCTAACTAATGGTAAAGACAATGCCAAATAATTTCTTGAAGAAAAATAATACATTCTACAAGGCCTTTTGACAGTGCATCATTTATTTAGTAGGCTCAACATATACAAACTATATTTTTTTAATCCCATTAAAAAGTTGAAAAAATACTACATCTTAAGTTTGAGCTATTGTAAAACTTCGTTTCTGGTTGTCTTTAATATGTAAGTCTTTAATAAGTTTTAATATGGCTCTTTCATTTTCTTTAAAAACTTCCTTTTTCTGAAGGCTTTTAAGAATTAATATAATAAAAGCATTCCTTAAAGAATAAAATCAAGAAGCTAAGATTTTATTTCTGCATATCTATATGCCTCGAAGTAAGAAACAAAGAATAGACAAGAACAAAATAAAATATAACTTGATATACAAATAATAATGTCAAGTCACCTTGCTAATACAACGGTAGCAAGACGTAGTGGTAAAACAATCTACAATGATGGAACGTTTAAAACCCCGTTGGCATCTTCAGCAGAAGCAGTTTTTCTTCAAAAATATTACAAAATGAACAGCGAACAGGCTAATGGCCTGTATGGCTATTCCCTTTACATATTATAATGTGCTGGGATGTCAATTCGGTGTGCAGTTGGAAAGTACAAAAAAATTGACAAAAGATTCAAGAGAAGATAGGAGCTCTCCTCCTAATAATTTTAACATTATTTTCATTTATTAAAAAAAAAACACAAAATATCCCAAAAAACAATAAAATTAACTCAATTCGGTCTGCTTACTTTTATTTTCAAGGAATTGTGGTGACCAGTTAATGAGGATAAAATTATTACTGTTCCAGCCTCAAAGGAACAATTGAACAAGACTTTAAACTTTACCTTGTTTCTCCGAAGCAATCAGACAATAACAAAAAACTCAGGACTGTGAAAGATGAAAAAGAATGGAAATCTCTTAATTAATAAAATGTCAAGAAACGGTAGTTTGTTATTTTCTTCAAATTCAATTGTAGTTTTATAAGAACTATTTAAATGTTGACAAAAAAGGTTTAATGATTCAAATCCGTGTTTTCAAATACATGCTACGTCATCCATGAATCTGCCCCGAAAGCAAGGGAAAAGTTTAAAACTACGTATAGCGGACGTTTCAATAGGATCCATGAAAAGGTTTGCCTACGGAGGCAAAGAGAAGCTCCCATTGGTAAACCATCGGTAGGCAATCGTGCCGCAGTCGATCCGCTCTTCGCCCTGCCATAACATTTTTCTTTTACACAGGTGTCAGTTATGTGGAAACTTTGTATCAATTTAGCGGATGTACCGCTAAATTGATTTTATGATCAATTTAGCCAGCTCCTTTTAAACTGAAAACACCACTAATATTAATGGCTGGATCATCGCTTACATTGAATAAAAACATAAGTTACAAGTTTCGGATTTGTTTGTAGACCTCTTTAGAGAACAAGTGACGTCCTATAAAAGGTCATTGCAATTTATTTAGATATTGTGGAGGGGGCAATGCAATTCGACCAAACAAGCAGCATTAAACGAGTTACTGTTGTTGGCACATACAACCCTGTGTCTGTGCCAACCCTCTGTTTACAGTGTACATACAACCCTGAAGGGTCCAAATGACTTTTAATTAACACTTGCGTAGTTTACTATATCATTATAGGTTTGTACTGGATTTTGCGCCACAGTTTGAACTGCCAAATACTGTTTTACGACCAAGTTTTACTAATTTGCGCTTGTTGTGCCGTAGCAGTTATGATCAGCAATCAAGCAGCACTATTCATTGCTATTGTGTCAATTGTGATAGAGAATATCTTCCTAAGTAAAATTACTTTCAGAAGTGGATAGATATAAAATTTGGCTTAGTAAGTTCAAAATCTAAAACGGAACTTATCTTCCTGAAATGCTTTCTTTTACTTTTTGCTTTAGATCACAAGTCTTGGCATGCTAAAATTTAAAACCAGTTTAGGAAACGATATACGTGAAATTAGACGTTAAACAAGTGTTTCGACTACATAAGATTAATTGAAAAAGTTCAAAAAGACTTATATTTGATTCCATAAGAAAAAGAAGTTAATTTATTTTCAGTTTTATTTTTCAAATACAGTTTCATTTTTCAATTTCACTATATCTCTTTTTAAATACGATCCTTGATGACAAAAAGCAAGAAGGAAACAAGGACAAAATAGCAAATAAATGAGACATACCGTTTGGTTTTAGAGTCTGAACTTGCTTTTCCTCGACACCCACATCCGAAGAACCCTTTATTGGTTCTCCTTTCCCACTTAAACTGGGGAACTGCCGGTCGTAATTTGCCGCCGGTCTTAGGGCTGAGAGCTGCCCTCCTCCGGGTCTCAACTGACCGGGTTGTACTGGAACTGAGGAAATAGATGTTTGACTGACTGAAGAAACACTTGGAGGTGGGACTTGCGGAACTTGAGGCTTTAAAAACAAATTATATAATAGATATAATATAAATATAAGATATATAAGCAAAGATATAATATAAATGTACCGTAGTTTAAATAAAACACAACAGTAAGATGTGTTATTTATTTTAAGTCTAGCATTAAGGTTTGAGGATCCGAGGTGACCAGTGAGATTTTGACCTTGAACTTATTAAATTAACCTTAATTGTACACTTATTATTTGACATTTGGATTATATTGCCACGGGCACTGGCTTCTCAATGGTAGTCGTGATCAGTTGTGTTGTTTGTCCCCTTTTTTATTATCCATATGCAATACAACACTGATAATTTCTTTTACGATTCAAAACTGATTAATGTACAAATATTCATGATATACAACATTTTTTGCCCAGTTTAGAAGTTTATGTTTCTTAACTACTAACATGCAGTAATTGGGATATTAATTTGTGCAACTTTCAATTCCCTTTTTTATGTAATTTTTTTTAGACTCATTTTTTATGACTCATATTCATTTTTATGTTAATCAATACTATAACATAAATTTAAATATGAATTCAAAGATAATAAAAGTGAATCTATAAAGACAAGATAGAATATAAAAAAAATATGTACGAGAAAAGTCACATGTACCTTAGATACAATCTTCGAGGGCACCCGAATAGAAAACACACAAAGAAATTATAACAAATAACGACAGTGTATCTGTAGAGCGGGTGTCCGATAGACTCTCCCCCTCCCTACTTAAGAGCAGGTCAATATTACCTGAAGTTGTATTTAGTACTATGAGCACAGGGAAAACCCCAGGTGAAGGATGACTAAGATTCCCAAAAATAAACCCCATCCAAATACACAGGTCCCGCTGAAAGGAATTCGAGAGCAAATGCATACTTGTAATATGAATAAGTAATGAGAGAATAAACGTATGAAAAAAAAAACTATGATTTTCTTAGTTGGAACTAATACTTAACTCCCTTATGTCATAATTAGCCAAAATGTAAAAAAAAAATAATGAAATAAATCAAAGGACACCCCAAATACTTCCCGAATGACACTGTATTTCTCATGTGGGTTATTTTGAAATGTTATTGAAACGTTTTTGAGGAAACCAAATTAGCGATATTAAAATACACCTCATATAGGTTTATTTGCGGGATTCCTTTACCAGACTGTCTTAGAGAATCTATCCCAAAATGGCCCTTCCCTCTTACAAGAGCTGGAATTTGCTAAGAGCAACTTCCATCTTAACATAATATAGTTATTAACACTATTAAGTTAGTCTTATGTGTGTGCCATGCCATTCAAATATGATAAAGAAGTCTTAATTGGACATGTTTTCACCGGAGCTAACTGTGGTGCCATCTTTTTTTTGCAAAACTCGTAACATTAAATTTGCTCGGAAGAACGCCAGATGACAGACCACTGTCCCAAGAGCTCCTGTCTAATCGTAAGAAGCGGAAGCGATGCCGCAAGCGTGGCCGAAAATGAGGTCAGCTGATGATCCCAGTTATCGTTTCATTAAGATCAACTAGTCTTGCTCCGAAAACCTCACCCCATCAACGTATCCTTGTTAAGAAAGACTGTTCTACAAATGCCAATATGCCATCTCTTATTCCCTTCAATCAAGATCCGGTATGTTCAACTAGTAGTGATCTGCCTCCCCCTCTATTAACCCTTTGATGCCTGAAGGTTCCCTCAGGAACCATGAACTTTTTATAATTTATTTTAATCCTGACCGTTTGACCTATTAACGTCAATCCGTTTGCCATTGTCTCAATCTGATCTACCTAGACAGGTTTGTATTTTTCTTAGTCTGTAATCTATCACCCTTGTGTGAGGTAATGAAGTTTGAACCTGTGCCCTCTAGCCTTGCTTGTTTTTCCTGAAAGGTGAGAATACTTTTTTGTGAATAACTTTATTGTTTATTGTGCTAGAGATTTCATTCCAAAAGTTTTAGAAAGAGGACGTTTTGTTTGTTCAGATGAGCTATCATACACTCCTATAGCTGGAAAACCAGAGGATAGAAACGACCCCCAACGTCGTGGTTCCTCTGGGAACCATCCGGCGTTAGCGAGACCAGATGAGACGGTAAGCCGTATACAGTGTGAGATGCCTAGATATCATGAAAACAGTTGCTTTACACCATTGGAATCAAATTTTGAGAGCTCGACCATGTCTCGACCATGTTCTGTGGCTTCAAGGAACCATCCAGCTCCGAATTTTATCGCTCGGAAGAGCCATCTAGACAAGAACTGGTGGAGTTGCCGTCGTCAATAACAATGTAGGGGAGACCGGGGTTGACCCGGACGCGATTTTTTGAAACGGCATATCTTCTAAGCCATTGACTTTTCTCCAGTTCTGACTTCACCATAAAATGCGTATCCGTTAGGACTACCTTCGAGATTTTTTTCAGATTTTTCTACAAAAAGGAAAAAAAGATTTTTATTTTTTTTCATTTTTTTGAAATGTCCGAAACAACCCCTACCCACGGGGTTGGATCGGACGGCCCCAGTATTGGTTCGGACACCATGCTAAACCATTAGATTTCGACTTCTTTTTTTACGAAAATTTACGCTCTTCAAAAAGATGCCAAAGAATTTGGAGTTTCATCTGCCGAGGTGGAATGCTTCTAAGGGATCCTTGCATTCACAGGAATAGTGAAAATGCCGTCATACCGCAGTTAATGGTCAAACGAAACGCGCTACCCTGTAATAGCTGATGCCATGTCGCGTGACAGATTCGAGCAGATCAAAAAGAATCTTCATTTCAACGACAATCTTACCCAGAAACCACGAGGAGACCCTGGGCACGACAAGATCCACAAAGTTCGTCCTCTGATAGAGATGATCAGAGATAACTTTATGAAGATACCCCCAGAAGAACACCAGGCAGTAGACGAGCAAATTGTGCCGACAAAACAGAGGATTTCGTTGAAGCAGTACAATCCCAAGAAACCGCATAAGTGGGGTTATAAGTTCATCTCAAGGGCTGGGGAGAGTGGTTTCGTTTACGACTTTGAAATGTATACGGGTAAGGGGTCGGTTGATGTCAGTGACCTGGGAGTTGGAGCTGATTTTGTCCTGCGGCTTGCAAGAGGAATACCCAAGCACAAAAATTACAAGCTATTCTTTGACAATTGGATCTCCTCGTTAGACTTGGCACAAACACTAAGTGATCAGGGCATACTTACACTGGCCATAGTGAGGGCAAACAGGTTGAAAGGCTGTGCTTTGGAATCAGACAGCAAATTGAAAGCCCGAGGAAGAGGCTCTTACGACTGGCGAGTGGAAACGCAGTCGAATGCCATTGTGGTGAAGTGGTATGACAATAAGCCAGTCCACTTGATTTCGACCTATGCCGCCCTAGACCCAGAAGATACGTGTAGGCGGTGGGATGGTAAGCGAAAAGAGTATGCCGATGTCAAGCGACCATATTGTGTGAAGGAGTACAACCGCTTTATGGGTGGTGTAGATCTTGCCGACATGTTGCTGGAGCTTTACAGGATCGACTTCAAGTCACGGAGCAAATGGTACATGAGGATCTCCTTCTTCTTGTTTGACCTCTCCGTTGTGAATGGCTGGCTCTTATACCGCAGCTGTCTTGCTGCTGGGCAGAAACCAATGAACCTGCTACAGTTCAAGACAGATGTGGCACGTGCACTTCTATCTGGTGCATCTTTGGCAACACCAAAGAGAGGTAGTCCTTTCAGTGACGCAGATACCAACTCTCAGAAAAAAAGAAATTATACTTGTCGCCCCCCAGATTCGACAAGACTCGATGGACAGGGGCACTTCCCGGCTTGGATAGAGAGCAAACAGAGATGCAGAGTATGTGTACAAGCTCATTCCAAAGTGAAATGCGTAAAATGTGAAGTGTCCTTGTGTTTCACACCCAACGGGAATTGTTTTCTGACTTACCACACTATGTAGCCGAGTGTTTTTGTGCCATGATTGCCGGATGGTTCCTGTGGGAACCATTTTTGTATTTCATCATCTTTATCAATACATTTTTTTTCTTTTTGCCATTTCTGTCGTGGAATAGGTCATAACGAAGCCTGGACACGGCCGAAATATTTTTCCAATTCTTTTTTCATAATTCAGGCATCAAAGGGTTAAGGTCAGTGACTTTTAATTCGAAAAATAGAATGCCGAATTTTCTCGTTATAAACTGCCAGTCATTGTGTAACAAAATGGAAGAATTTGAAGTTATCGTCCGTCAAAATAGTATCCCAGTTATCGCAGTTACAGAAACTTGGAATCTTGATAGGTTGTCAGGTCATATGGCAGGCTACGAAATTTTCCTGAGCATACGTGCTGATCGAGGTGAGCATAGACTAGGTGGAGGTGTTGCCTTGTACATACGGAAAGACATCCCTTGCAAATCATTACCGGAATTATTTGATCCAGCTCATGAAGTAATCTGGGCTATTTGCAAACATAAATCTCTTCCCTGGCGCTTTTCTTGTATTATAGTCGCTTCAGTATATTACCCGGAAAGTGCAAGAAACCGGGGTGACTTGGTTTTCTACCTCCAAACGACTATTGATCACTTGAGAAGTATATACAGTAGCCCTGCTTTTATTATAGGAGGAGACTTTAACCAAACCAAGAAGAGTTGGTTATCATCTTGTTTGTCTTTAAAACAAGTAGTACACATACCCACCCACTCTTTGGGGGGCATATTGGACCTTATACTCACAAAATAGTGATGATTTTTACTCCCCTCCCTTTTCTCTTGGTCCCGTTGGTATGTCAGACCACAACGCAATTCTTTGGAAAGCAAGAGAGTCTTTACCAAAGTCCAAACTATCCCGTGTCAGTGTTCGTCCTTGTACGGAGTCGGCCATCTGTGAATACGGTCGATGGATTGGCACATATGACTTCCCCGAAGTGTCCAATACCGGGCTCTTGGAAACTAAGGTATCCGATTTCAATGCCACGTTATTCAGTCAATACCTAAAGATCTTTACAACAAAATCATTTGTTGTTAGTGAATACGACAAACCATGGATATCTCCAGCTATTAAATCACTAATAAAAGAGAGGTCTCGCCTCTACTCCCGTGGTGATATAATCAACGGCAAGAAATTGCGAAATCAAATAGTCTCTTTGGTAAAGAAAGCCAAAGCTCGGTATGGTCGTGAAACCATGCCCTCCCAATTACTTACTTCAGACCCCAAAAAGTGGCACAACGCTGTGAAAAAGGTGGCCGGCCAAGCTTTTGACAGCAGTGTAAAGATCAGCAATGATGGCGGGTCCTTAATCAGTGCAGAAGAAGTGAGTGAATTCTTCACCAAGATCTGTACTACCTATCCAACTATTACGGCTCATGAAAAGTCCACCATACTTGAAAAATGTGAGCCTGAGAACAACATAATAGTCAGTGAGTTTGATGTTTACACGGAATTACGGAAGATCAAACCGAATACATCTTCATACCCTGGTGAATTACCTTCCAAACTGCTACGTGAATATGCAGCCATCATAGCATTACCACTGTCCAGCATCATTAACGAGTGTTTTGCTTCTGGCTTTTTCCCGTCACAGTGGAAGAGGGCCTATATTAGAATTATTCCAAAAAAGCGCGCCCCTAGTGCATGCGACGATCTCCGCCCGATCTCACTTACACCTTGTTTGGCGAAAGTAATTGAGGCCTTTATACTGAAGTTTCTTCTGAAACAAATTCATGGGCGTATTGATAAATTCCAGTACGGTGGACTCTCCAAGTATAGTACTACAATCCACCTAGTACGGATGTTTGACTGCGTCCTCCAATGGCTTGAAAAAGGTAGCTGTTTCGTCGGCATTTGCGCAGTGGATTTCCGAAAGGCCTTTGACCTAATCCGCCACCGGACTGCAGGCATGAATCTCCAGGAAATGGGGGCCAAACGATGCACCCTTTGCCTTGTACTTGACTTCTTAACTGGCCGAAAACAAGAAGTCTTTGCACTCCACGAAAACGATTCATCATGGTCAGATACTTCTTGCGGGGCCCCACAAGGCACAAAATTAGCTGGAATAATTTTCCTGGCTGTAATTAATTCCCTCCTTAACCATCACGACGACCGTTACAAGTTTGTAGATGATCTGTCCATAGTGCTCGCTTACCTGGTCGAAAACACTATCATAACAAAGCAATTTTCAGACCAGTTTTTTGATCAGCTAAAGACCGAATGCTCAAGTCATGATCTTACCATTAACGTAGCCAAGTCGAAGATAGTTCGTTTCAACCCTCTGAAGCGGAAAATAGATATGCCTCTAGTCCCTTTCCCGCTTGTGAACGAAATAAAAATCTTAAAGAGTAACTTTCACTAGTGACTGTAGTTTCAGTGCCCATATTAATTTAACCGTCCACAAGGCTAATGCAAGCCTTCAGACACTTTCCAAAATGAGGCGTTTTGGGCGTGATACTAAAAGCCTTCTCCATGCCTACACGTGTTATGTTCGCCCGTTGCTCGAGTACGCGTGCCCGATGTGGGGTTCATCTGCTATCCGCACAGCGTACCTACTACGCGACATAGAGTCCGTCCAGAAAAGAGCAACAAGGATTATACTCCGAGACCGTGGCATACCCTACGATCAAGCCCTCACTAAATCAAATTTATCTCCACTTAAAGTCCGGCTTGAACACCTTATTCACCAATTTGGAAAATTCATCCTAGCCAATAAGAGCCACCAATCACTACTACCCGAACCAGCCCCTCCCTATAGCCGAACTCGGTTACGAAATAAACTTGTACCCCCTAAAGTACAAACCAATCGATACGCAAACTCATTTGTGCCTTTCTTCACATCAGTTTTTAATGCTAAGTTGTAGTGTGTGATTTTTGTTTAAATGTATGATTTTTGTGAAAAAACTGAATTTAGCTATGCTACGATAGTTTTTAAATATACCGATCTCTCTCTCTCTCTCTCTCTCTCTCTCTCTCTCTCTCTCTCTCTCTCTCTCTCTCTCTCTCCTCTCTCTCTCTCTCTCTCTCTCTCTCTCTCTCTCTCTCTCTCTCTCTCTCTCTCTCAGACAGGAGAGAATAAGTGTGTGACTGTTATCCTAATGCTAGCTTCAGATGGAACAACACCACGCATTTGGACCCGGTTATCTTATCTAAGTACATAAATATGGGTCTAAGGAGGCAGACCGGCTAGTCACCTCGGATTCCCCCCCCCCCTTAAAAATGCTCAACTACAATACAAATTATTCAAATTTCCCTGAACTAACAACCATGACCATATTCAGAATTTTTTACCCTTTTTTTTTGGGGGGGGGGGGCTGAATTTTTAAATGATAATTTTTTTAAGGATTTTTTATAGAATTTAAAAAAAAGCACATCAAAAATTTGTTTGTATTTATTTTTATTATGTTTTTTCGATTCAGACAAACATTTCGGGGGAGAGTCGAACCCCATACCCCCCCCCCCTCTTGGATACAACCTTGCTAGCAACCTTTAACAGACAACCCTTAAATCAGTCAGTGTAAAACGGCAATCCTGTATTTTCAGAAGATCACTTCTTTTGTTACTTACCAGCAGAGTAGTAAGGGAGTATCAATGCTGGGATGGGCCCAAATTTAGTACAAAGGTTTGTTTGTAGCAATTTTGAAATATAGTCCGAAAGTTCTTACATTTTATAAAAAAAATTTTTATAGAACTAGCTTCTAAAGGACAAGAAAAAAAAACAGAAAAGAGATACAGGAAGGGATCGAAAAGTTATTATTAAAAACTAATCAAAGCACCTGGGCAAAAATCAAATAAAATACAGCAGCCTGTTGAAAAAAAAGTGAAAAAGAAAGAGTATAAATAAAGAAAAATTATTAATACAAAATTAGACCTTGAGTAGGGGTGGTCGCTTTGCAGGAATTTCTTGTGACTGGGACACTTCTATTTCTGGCGGAACTACTGCTAGACTCTGAGAGGCCAGAGCACCAGCTTGTGTGGTGCCACTTTTCGCTTCTAAGCCTGAGACCCATCCAGACGAACTTGAAGGAACCAAAACAACGTTAGGGTCTTGACCTCCACTTTCAGATTTCAAACTAGGCAAATGAACAGGGTTAGGTACACGTCTGCCAGCAGGAACTTTCCCAATTACTTGAAGTCCATGTTTAGGTGCTGTATTCTTCTGTTGAGATTCATTACCACTGACCTGGCAAAAATATGGCCATTAAGCAACATAAAATAAAAAACACTTTTGCTATGTACTTTGAACGTGTCAAAGCACAAATGTGACTAATATGAAATCAAACCGAAATATATGTCACTTTCTAAATAAAAAGCCGATATTTCTTAACTTTTTAACTACAGTATCACCTACGGTTATACACTTTTTTGGGTAGAGGAGGTGGGTGTTTGGAATACTTGCAAGATTGCGACTAATATGTTTTAAATCCCTAATACATTCAAAACTAGACACTTTGAACTCCTAAACTAGAAAAAAAAAAAAAAAATCGAAAAAACAAGACTAGCATCAATAGATGCTGAACCTTGACTGGGATGCCCACCCAATTGGATAGTCTGTCTTGGCTTTTTTCTACAATTGGCCATGACTTT
The DNA here is from genome assembly GCF_032884065.1 of Artemia franciscana. Taxonomy (NCBI): domain Eukaryota; kingdom Metazoa; phylum Arthropoda; class Branchiopoda; order Anostraca; family Artemiidae; genus Artemia; species Artemia franciscana. The sequence continues at coordinate 68,256,991 of NC_088863.1, read as the reverse complement.
GACTTTTCTCACATCTATTCCCTTTTTTTAATTCAAAAAGTCTTAAGAGAGGGGGGCAAAGGTTATCTTTGCGTCAGTCTGTACAGAGTGGCTGCTATCTTCAACTACAATATGGTTACACAACAAGTAAAGATTAAGAACATATGTCCGCCATACAATAGGAAAATGCATTTTGGTAAAAAGCCTTGAGCAATTTTAGCATAAGCTGCTAAGCAAAAATGTATTTAGATTTTTACCTGTTTTTTCCTTTTCATGTCACTACTGTGAAGACTGCAATAAATACAACAGAATGTCCAAATTCTTTAAAGTAACAGAATGTAGTAACAAAAATTAAATACATACTTTCAAATAGCAGAAGAAAGGATCCCCAAAGACTTACATATCCTTGAGAAAAATAGGGAAAGATACAGCCCAAGAATTTTAATCCTATTTTCATCATGCACCTCCACCCCTCCTGTAGGAAAAATACTTCACCTGCGAGGAGGTCGGACCTATATACACCTATGTATATTGTATACAAATATATGGTAGATCAAAGACCGTACAAAATCCCAATAATAAATTCCGATTTCAATCACAGCGCAAAAACAATTACATCACAGAATTTTTAATGATATAAGATAGTATCCCCGTAAGGTGTGTCCCATCAAAGACTCGCCTATTTTTTGCCGTGTCTTTTTTTTCCTGTGGTAATTTTGGTTACTGTAGGAAGGGACCCCACACCGCCTATTTAAAACTGTAGTGGCAAAAGATTACTTTGTGCAATGTGAAACAACCGGATTTTCTGAAAGATGTACAACATTTCTTGTCAATGATTGAAATATCATATACATTTAAATGAAGCACCAAGACTCGTTTGATCTCTTTTAATATTAGATCGTTTTTGCATATCTGATAGCTCTGGAAAATGCCCACCATTAGGATCCTTAGCACTCGCAGTCGAAAAAGCATTTTTACTTTTTTTCTTATACCGACATTTTTATTGGATGCAGCCTACACCTATTGTAATTTGTTTCTGGGTAAGGTTCTGTTTCTAGCTTCCTTGTTCATCTTTCGTTACTACCAATGAGGATGATGCTTTACTTATAGTTCATTATAGGGGAAATTAAGCCAACTTTCATTTACAAACATCTAAGTTTTATTTCTACTATAATTAAACTTTGATAAATAGTTTTTTTTTTACTTACTTTAAAAATACTATTGATGTTTCGAGCTTGATACTTTTTGCCTTTCTCGCCCTTTGACACATTTCCAGAAGACACTGCTGACATGCTGCACTTCCAATAGAGTCGTAAGAGATGACATTGGATATACTCACAAATATAAGAACGAACCGATGGCCCGTATAGCCTGCAAGAGAAAAATTATACTTAAAAAATATAAAACCTTAACTAAACAAATCAATTATAGGTATAGAGTCATCTGTAAAATGAGTGTTATAAGTGGATCCAATAACTCAGAAAATGGTTCAGGATTTTTTTTTTTTTTTTTTTTTTTTTTTTTTTTTTTTTTTTTTTTTTTAGCTTAACAGCCTACAAATCGCATAGCATATACTATCTTAAAAGATCGTTTTTGGCTTGGGTTTATATTCGTGAAAATAAGCAAATATCTTAAGATATGGAAACCTGGTCCCAGTTTAGCCATGGTATATTATAAAACATGTAGACTTATCTTTATGCAATTCCCTATGGCATATAATAGTTTACAGAAGAAGTAGAGATACACAAAAATCATACTGCCTGTATAGATACCATGTTTGATTTTATAACGTTCATGTAAAATGTATCTCTTTCATAACAGGACAATTCTCCCCAGGAACTTAAATCACTTATATAATAGAAGATTTATTGCAAAAAGTCTACAGGTCATAGCAACACAAAATACAGTCTACAAACAGATCTCAGAAACAAACCTTAACTTAGATAACTTCGAAGACCACACTGCCTTTCCATGACGAAAGTAAAACAGTTCTGGATATTTCGAACACATATACAGTGTTCATCATCAGCAGTAAAACTTTGTATCTGTTCACTGTCAATAAAAAGGTTTCATCCCTATTTTGAACTGTTTTACTTAAACTTTAACTTTAGATAATATAAATCAAAAAAAGGAAAAAAAGAACTACAAATGACAAAAAAAAAGAAACATGTCTATTAACCTATTTTATATTCAGCATATTAACCAACAAACACCAACCACAATAAATGGGCCAATATTCACCAAAACTAAAATTGGAATTCTCATGACAATTGCTGCACCGGCACCATTGGCTCATTATGCTGATTTTAAATATAAAAAAAATCTTTCAGTTTATTGTTACCCACCCAAAACCAAAAGCCTGAGAAAATTTCCATGGTAAAAAGGGAAACACCTCCAGAAAAGCAAGCGATCTTATTGAAAATCCCTCTATTAGATATACCATATCAGAGAACCCCGTCGTAGAGGTTTTAAGCTTCACACATCTTTATTTGTTTTGTTTTTTCCAAGGGTAGTGTACCAAACCGAATGTCAAAGATAATTGCAAGGGAACTCATTTAAACGCAAATTTAAAGCTCTTTTTTAAGTGACCATACAGATTGGACCAGGGTAAAGTCTTGCTTTCTCCATTTTAGGACACCAAACTACAACTTTAGTCCAAAGAGGATGAATTTGTAATCAATTTAAAATTCTAAAAAGCTAATTGTTTTAAAAGTATCAATAACTAACATTTAGGCCCAGTTGCAAAAAGAAGTTGCAAAAGAAGTAATGCTGGTGGCAGTAGTGGAGTCAACCAAGTTGATTTGCTTCATTTGTAATTAAATTTGGCTACGTTTGGTAATCTGTGCCTTTCAGCTATAATGAGAGGGGGTGAGTCATTGTTTTGGTGGGGGTAAGGTAGATTCCTAAAAAATTACATTTTAATGGACAAACTTCTTACTCTTCATGAGGTTTCAGATAAATGTCGAAAGAGGTAGGGGGAGTGAGAAGGAATAAACTGAAATGGTTCTCTACACAGCTAAAAGGTTACATTCCCATATCTACGAGGACAGAGGTGGAAACGCCAAGGAAGCTCATCATCAGCCCCACTAGAGAATTTCTTTGGGATGGCAAATACTGCTAGGAACTTAGTTTTCAGCAAGTCTAAATGGTAATATTTTCATTTTTCTATTTATATACGTTACTTTAAAATATTTAAACAAATGTATGTAATGTATTTATCGACAAAAAAATCCTATTGTAGAGGTTGTGATGGCTTCAGTTATGTAGAAGATAAAGTCTCACAGAATTTCAAACCATACAAACAACAATGCTGCTTTTCATCCAACCGAAATTCTTTAGTAGTAATATCAACAAGGACTTTTACTAAAATTACTGTTTCTCGTTAATTTTTTATGTATATTCAAATTTTTCAAAATTGAAATTGCAAATTTAAACGTAGGACGGTACTTATCATGTACAATTATTGATTTACATATTTTAAACGCAATTAACCAGGTATTGAAGGGAAGGGTACCTCAAATTATATCTTGGTTAGGCCTGGGTACGATTTGGGAAATAATAAGAAATTAAATAAAAAAAAAAGACCTTTTAACTGAAAGCAAGGAACAGATTTGAAACCTGTAAAACAAATTATTCTTTACATGAAGGATACTATCTCCTCCTTAGCTCCTTACTGTTTCCTGTGAAGCTTAACTTTTTCCAAATTTTTAAAGAAAATTTGCAATTTGTAAAAAAAAAGATTTTTCAAAAGCACTAAAAAAAAATTTTTGATGAACAAGGTGTTAAGAAGGGGGCAATTCCCGTTACATACAGAGTAATTTGTATTTGTTTTAAGTTTTAAACTTGCTCCTTGATTTAGTTGAACAAGAACTAAGAGCTCATATGGCACTTGTGACGAGGCGAGAAGAGCTATGAGCCAAGAGATTATTTAGTATGAGCTCTAACAAAATTCTATGAATCAATAGATTGATTTAAAAAGGAATATAAGAGGCTTAATGCCGGTCAGGATTTAAAATAAGAGCTCTGAGTCAAGATGTCCTTATAAATATCAAAATTCATTAAGATCCGATCACCCACTCGTAAGTTATAAATACCTAATTTTTTCTAATTGTTCCTCTCCCTTTAGCCCCCCAGATGGTAGAATCTGGGAAAACGACTTTATCAAGTCAAATTGTGCAGCTCCCTGACACGCCTATCAATTTTCATCGTCCTAGCACGTCCAGAAGCACCAAACTCGCCAAATCACTGAACCCCTCCCCCCAACTCCCCCAAAGAGAGCGAATCCAGTACGATTCTGTCAATCACGTATCAAGGATATTTATTTATTCTATCTACCAAGCTTCATCACGATTCCTCCACTCCAAGTGTTTTTCCAAGATTTCCCCCTCCAACTCCCCCCAATGTCAAAAGATTTGGTCGGGATTTGAAATAAGAGCTCTGAGACACGATATCCTTCTAAACATCAAATTTCATTGAGATCTGATCATCCGTTCGTAAGTTAAAAATACCTCATTTTTCCTAATTTTTCAGAATTACCCCCCCCCCCCAACTACCCCAAAGAGAGCGGATCCGTTCCGATTATGTCAATCATATATCTGGGACTTGTGCTTATTTTTCCCATCAAGCTTCATCCCAATCCCTCCACTCCAAGTGTTTTTCAAGATTTTAGGTTTCCCCCCTCCAACTCCCTCCAACGTCATCAGATCTGGTCGGGATTTAAAATAAGAGCTCTGAGACACAATATCATTCCAAACATCAAATTTCATTAAGATCTCATCACCCGCTCATAAGTTAAAAATACTTCATTTTTTCTAATTTTTACGAATTAACTGGCCCCCCACTCCCCCCAGATGGTCAAATTGGGAAAACGACTATTTCTAATTTAAGCTGGTCATGTCCCTGATATGCCTGCCAAATTTCACGTCCTAGCTTGCCTGGAAGTGCCTAAAGTAGCAAAACCAGGACCGACAGACCGACAGAATTGACGATTGCTATGTCACTTGGTTAATACCAAGTGCCATAAAAACAATTTCTATTTGTTTTAATACTTTTCATTACCATTTAAAGTTTTATGAATACAATACTTTTGATAGCGCAGAAAAAAAGATCAATTTTTCAATGATCTCTGTTTGGATTTTGATACGTTCTCAAACAGTTCATGGTAACAAACTGTAAGTAAGGAGTGCCTCGGTTCAATAGTTACCGAAACTCTAAAAACGGAATTTTGGTAACAATAGATATACCAAAATAATTGGCTTATTATGCTGATTAAAAATATATAAGTTTCATTAAGTTTAGCCTTATCCATCAAAAGCTACGAACCTTAGAAAATTTGTTTGATTTTAGAGAAATTGGGGGAAAGATACCCTTGAAGTCATAGAATTTCAACGAAAATCACATCATTGGATTCAACGTATCAAAGAATCTAACTGTAGAGGCTTCAAACTCATGTCGGCAAAAATGTAGAATTTTGTAATTTTCGCAAGAAAGATCATGGATGTGTGTTTATTTGCTGTTGTTTTTTTTTTTTTTTTTCTCAGGAGCAATCATACCAACCCAGTGGAACTAGAACGTCAGGAGAGGGTTCATTCTAACGGAAATGACAAGTTCTAGTGGCCTTTTTATGTGACCAAAAAATTGGAGGGCAACTAAAACCCCTTTTCCCAAAATCTTCTGATGAAAATTTTGAGATAGTCTCCTTTGTTAAGCATAGTTGAGAGGACTGATAACTATGTGTTTGGAGATGAAATGACCCCCTACAGCCCCAGGAGAAAGATTTTTAATTTATAAAATTTGCTCATTATTTTATTTGTTATTGGGAAGTAGGCATACATTTTTAGGGTGGGGAGGGAGGACGAATTTTCTGCTGGGACGTTTTTTATGTCTCCAAAATTCGATTTCCATCCATTGGGGCTTGCTGTTGAATTTTTTTTATGCATTTCTTATGTCCTATCTTAAAAAAAATATATACATGCAGTTTTAAATCACTATTTTGAAGGTCACCTCCTGCACCAGTGGCGGGTATGTTCAGGTTCAAAACATATCAAGGCAATTATCTCTGTTCAGTTAAAATATAAAAAAAAATATCCTCTGAATTGCATTTGACTACAAGATATTATGATGAAACAGACTAACCCTAACAATAGGAACGCAAGGCCATTTTTTTGACCAATTGGGAAGGGATTGAAAAATAAAAATGGTAGGGTCACAAGCTACTTTTATTTAATTATCGACTATTATTTGACTAAATTCGATATTATTTACGACTATATTGAATATTATTTTTGTTGTTTTACTTGCATTTGACTGGAAGATATTATGATGAAATTTAAAAAATTTAAATGGTAGTCATAGGCTACTATGTTAACAGAAGAGAACTTTTGGCCTGAATTTAGAAATGAGCCATTTTCCCTTCAAAATACATGTTATCAAGATTGTATTTAGGAATTTGTTTTGGGATGGGGATACCAGCCAAAAGCAGCTGGAAGTTAAAAAACTTGTAGTCCAGTCTATAATTATCAACCTCCTTCTCCAATACAATTCCTATAAAAGGTCATTTATTATTATGTTACAACAAAAGCTTTTCTTAACCAAATAAAAGAATTTAAAAAAAGAGCCTTACTAAACTCTTCATCAGATGTAAAATTACATGAACCTTGATTTTATATTCTGATTTAGATGAATAGATATTTATTTACAAACCATCAACAAAGAATAATAGCAAATAAACAATAATAGTACATGCAAAATTATATGCCCCCTACCACATAAAGCATTTCTTGCCAAAGTTGAGTACAGCTTTATCAGCATCCACCATGTATCTTGACCTTTTGAAATATGTACAAGCACATTTAATCTCTCATTCCTTGTCTGATTCTGGAGGTGTGATTTCAACCATTTTGAGGCACTCAAAAATACCGCTTAAAACCAAAAATCCTGCTCAAAGACTCAAAATCCAACTGAAAGTTTTACTTCCACCAGTAGAGGGATAATACATATCAGGTTGCTAATCAAACCAAAGCCAACTCTCAGAGAATTTTTCCAAGGAAGTCAAAATATAACTTCTGAGGAAGTCTCCCCTTCCTTGTCCGATTCTGGAGATGTGATTTTACCCATTTTGAGGCACTCGAAAATTGCTTAAAACCGAAAAATCCTGCTCAGAGATTCAAAATCCAACTGAAAATTTTATTTCCACCAGTAGAGGGATAATCCCTACCAGGTTGCAAATCAATTAAAACCCAACTCTCAGGGCATTTCACTGAGGAAGTCTAAACAGGCCCTAACTCACCCCTCACACAATTGCACGGCTTGCATTTTTTACGCTTATTTTACCAATATCAACATGAAAGGATGTGTATCTTTGTTTGGCAAGCAGGATACAAGTTTGGTTCTCATACCTCTCTTGTCCAAACTAATATTAGCAAAAGTATTCATATCTAAGCGATGTCTTGCTACCATGTGCCCTCTGAATATTCATGATTGGTGAAATGTGATAGATCATGTTTTTCAACTCAATCTAAATATCACCTCATTTCTGTTTCCAACTATGGTAATTTGTCTGCAATTCCAAAATTCTTGCAGAAGTCACCAATATGTCCAGAAAGGGAGACACATTGGTATTTAGTATGAAGTGACCAAACAAAAGAAAAAATTGAGCAAAGGTAGCTTACTGAGACTAGCAAGAGTTGTTGAGGCAAGTTACATAATTAAACAAATGTGGTGAATCACAAATGTGCAAAATGTAAATGGTACCAAATTATAATTCAATACAACAAGAAGTGAAATTTATATGGAAACAGAAGAGTTTACCACAACCAACGATATCAATCTTATATCTATGTGGGAATGCTTAATCTTATGAACATGAATATCATGATAAGGGAATACTTGCTCCAAATGTATGAAGCAAAACCATCTTGCTCAGATTTGTAAAAACATGTCAGTCAACAAAATTGAAGGTCAATCAACTGATAATGAAGGAAACATAGAATAATTCATTGAATCTGCAGACAAAGTAAATGATTCAGCAGAATATCCAATGATCAGAATTAATCAATCCCTGTATGAGCAAAAAACAAATTTGCAAATTCATACAGGAGCTAGACAAACATCCTTTGTGTGAGTGAATTTAGGTATTTGAGACCTAAGCCTGCTCTGCTCCTCAACAAAGACTTCCTTGCCAGTTATAGTGGATACAGCCAAGAGCTACTTTGAAATACAACTATCATGATTCCATAAAACGACTGTGCTCATGTTTTTCCTTTTTTTTTCCCTCATATGCTTTATTTACAGGTGCTGGTATTTATTATATGATTCAAATTCAGACAGGACTCCAAAGATAGAACTTACTAAATATTGTATGTAGTATGTAGAAAAGAGCTATCTGCAACACAAAATTAAGTATAAAAATGCAATTTTTACTTGACATGAAAATTGCTCATGGTAACTAATTAAAAAACACAAATAATATTTTTAAAAGCTAAAAAAAGAGCTTTTATTTCATAATGTACTAAAAAGTGTACTACTGCAACTACTACTACTACTACTACCACTATATATTTACACATATTTTATTTATGTTTTTAAGAGTTTCTAGTTGATGTGATATAAATGTTGTTTTGAATCCTTGTGTTCTCACTATTTAAAAATAATAAACCAAAGATATTTATCTTATCTTATTTTGACAAAATTTTCCACTCAAGTAATTACAGACAGAGGTATTTGCATTGCATAGTCATTCCAAGCTAAATCCACCCAAACAATGGCATTTTAATACCAATGGTCTATTTCTTAGTTTTACGTGGAAAAACTTTTAGGTCAATTTAATATATAACAGATATGCAAAGACCTTCAACTAAAATCTTTGCCACTTCTGTTGCTATCTGGGCATCTGAACTTCTGCTTTTCTATTTTTTAAATAGCTCTACATTTAACATTCCTGAGTGCATTTTTATCAACTGCATTCAAAATTCACTAACCGCTTTACTAAATTCACCTAATGGTGCTTTCAAACTATGCTGTGGATTCTTTCATAGTAGTATGACTCAGAATTCACATTACATTATGTAGCCTTACACAGTAATTTTGTCAGGCATGTAGGCAGCACCAAGTTGACCCAACCTCTACATAGAATTTGTTACAATAGATTTTAAAAATACTTTTCCTAGAAACTTTCATGGTTCATCAAAGCTTAAATCTCAATCTCCATTCCACATTTTATTAATTTTAAACAGTAGGTTTATAATGACTGTTATTTTGGATAAAGATTATGATGTTTATATATTTTTACATCAGGCTGGGATTAAAGGTTTTAGTTCAGGTAGTGTAACATAACCACTAAGCACAAAACATTATGTACATAGTGTGAAAGTTATCTAACAACCCCTCAACTATCCAGCAAACACAGTCAACACAAATACAACATGAAGAAAGAACTATAATGCCCCCCTCACCAAATTTCAACAGCACTGTAAAAGTAAAATTTTTATTGCCAAACATGTTGGTAAATCAATCAGAATGTCTACCAATATCTGCACAAGTGACAGAGACCTCTCTCAAAGCTGCCTAAACTCGCAACATAATCAATAAATAGACTTTCCATGAAGGGCAAAGTAATACCTGAGAAGATTTCTTAGTGAATTAACAACAATTGAATGACATATGCTGAGAAGAGCTCTTTAATGTTGCTTGGACCTCTCAGTCAAGAGCTTTGCTTTGTAATTTTTAAATGGTAAAAGCCAGTAGAAGCCAGCAGAAGAGGATTGTGAAGCTTCTAACACATGCAGTGGGGACATCTTTCTTATTGAATGTACAGGATGAAAGGTTCAAAGGAAATGTGCTTGACACTGAGACAGATGGGCACCTAGTCAGAAAATATTGTCCTCGTTTTCTTCCTTTCTTTACGATTTTATGTTTTACTGGCAGTTAGTTAACTTCCTCAAGAGAAATATACAAGCTTAGATTTCCAAGGGATTGTGGAAAAAACCTTAAAGCATCAAAGGCTCTGGTATATTAACCAGCTCTTGTAGTCCCAAGTGGAGCCAGACAAGACCAAAATAGGCTCTGATATGAATCTGACCCAATATTCAGTCAAATGATAAACTAGTAATTAAACTTTTTTTTTACAAATATCTGTTTTTTGTAGCCTACTTTATAATAGATTTTAGCAACAAACAGTGTCCTAATTGTCCAAGCTCTTGTCCCAGAGTACACAAATAAATGGTAATCTGTAACAGAATGGGCTCCTTAGGACACTGACCACCATATTTTTAAGTATAACTATATATTTTCAATTTATCCCCTTAAATTAGGCATCCCTTTCTTAGACCACACTGATGTTCTTTGACAAACAAATAAATGTTCAAATGGGGATAAAGTAAACAATTATAAACCAAGCATTTTTTTTTTTTGCAATTAGAAGATGCAGAAGGCTTTGCAACCTTAATTGGAAACTTTTTTTGGGCAAGTTTAAAGAAGGAATTTACATGAAGATTTCTGAATGAAATTTCTCATTGAACTCCCTCTGAAAAGAATCTGGTGGATAATCTAGATGTTCATTATTTTGTGAATGAACTGAAAAAGTTGTTTATTTGGTTTTGTGTAAATATGATAGTTTCAATTTTATCATTTTAGTATTTCTACTGATGATGGTAGCTGTATAGGTGATCAAAACATCTGGACTTTTGCATTTGTTTTTTTACTGCCTAAATAAATGGATTTATCCCCATTTGAACATTTATTTGTTCTGCATAACTATAAAAATTTAAAACATATCCATAACAGGCGGTAACAGACAAACATTCTCAGAGATGTTCCTGAAACAAGTATAGCTTGTCCCAGGGCTCTTAACATTTGCCTATGTAGTCCTTAAATTGAAATCACCCCTATTCTAGCTGTAAGGATAGATGACAGTTAACCAGCTGTCTAAAATAATTTGTAGTTACTAGCCTGCAATCTTATTTTTGTGTACTCAATTTCTACATATCCCTTTTAGAAGCAATGAGTAACATAATGCAGTTCACTCACTTATGCATTCACAATAGTTGAATCTTTCCAGTTCCTATCTTAACATATATATGCCCTATGTTGGGTTCATGAATCAATAAAAAGGACAATCTGAGTGAAGATTTGGAAGTAGTTGAAAAACAGATGAGCAAAATCAAACTGAGCCAGATGAATGCCCCTTGCAAAGCCTAGATGCAAAGTTCAGGCATTTATGACTAATGCAAAAGTTCAGAGAGTACATCTATTCCTTCAAAGAACTTCACATGCTATTCCTTTAACCACACTAGCCAGTCATGACATCAATCACAAAAACTCACTGATGCCACCCAAATGCAGAAAAAGCTATTATATGAATGTTTCTGTGCCTTTTATCATGTGTATTCTTAATCAATAATAGCCAGTATGTTTCTTTTCAGTACCATTATGTACTGTAACTACTATTATGCTTCATCATTTACAAAAAAATAGAATTTAGCCATGACTAAGGTTACACTTGGTTAATAAATGATTTTGATGGAATACTTGAGTTTAGGGTCATTCAAACATCAGATTATTTGTATACAATTAGTCTCCAAAACCCACCATTTTTATCATATTTTATTATCATCAAACTTCAGTTCCCAAGTGTGTTCTATACAATAGACAGTACCAAAGATTTGAAAAATATAAAATGCCAACCTTAGCATTCAATCACTCAAATCAGGAAAAAAGGATCAATTTGTCAAAATTGAAATTTTAGAACACAGAACACAAAGGTTGTGTAAGTACATCTAAAGTCAGTCCCTATGGAAAGGGATAAAGTAGATATAGATACTTTATAAGGCCTTTAAGGGGATCATTCAAGTTCTGGATAAAACCATGGATTGCATTGACCAATTCAACTGCCTTCTTAGATCCAAAAATTGTCTAATGTCAAATTTTTTTCTTGTCATAATTAGACTCAGTTTCAAAAAGGGCACACAATCTATTGTTACTAATTTGAATTTTATAATTTACCTCAAAATGTCATAATGACACTGAAATTTTAAATTTTCTGTCAAAATGACATTAACACATAATGGGTGCAGAAAAATTTTTGAGTTTTGAGATTAAACTTTTGGAAAAGGCCTGTCAACATAGAGTACGGCTACCCAAAAAGTGGAACTTATTTTATTTCCAAATTTATGTGTTGTTAAAATATTCAGAAAATAAATCTTTATTTTCTAATACACTGAAAACCAACTATTGTGCTCTTTCAAATGCCATTTGGACAGTAAAATTGATTTTAAATGAATAATCAGATAAATGTAAAAAATGGTCACAAGGCTCAAATCTAGCAGTCTAATTTACCTTATCTATGATTACCTTGTTTAAATTATACCAAATCACTAGTCGACCATGAAAAACAAAACATTAGCTAAATATTTTGCAGCTTTAAAGCCCCTTTTAAAGAAAGATTTTTAATTTATACTGACAATAGATATGCCAATAATTTTTGGTAAATGGGCTACAGGCTAAAATATGTCCCAGGAAGGTACCTTCAAGTGCCTACCTCTATTCCTTCTCTCTCTAGAGGGTCCTAAAATTTCCCTACATGACAACCTACTGAAATTTTGACAAAACACTATTTTACCTTAATTTTTAGTTACCAGTTTCTTTGTTTCTGGCTTTAGGTCTGTACATGCAATTCCTGTTATTTGAGTTAAGTTTTAAGCCATGCTAATGTTTTATTGTTCCCTCTGATTCAGAACTAAAGGCAGAGAAAAAGCAAATAGGCCTATATAATAAAAAGCAGCCTAAATTTGTTTAATAATCAAATAAATTTGACCAAATCCAAAGATGGGAGATGAAGAAAGCTTGATAAAATGGGTAAGATTTAAATGCCTATGATTCAAGTAGGCCTATTACAAATCACAATCCTCAATAAAATTGTTTTTGAGTTAACAAATAGGCTAGTAACTGAAAACTAAGGTAAACATTGTTTTGTCAAAATTTCAATAGATATAGACATGTCATGTAGGCAAATTTCAGGGCCCTCTAGAGAAAGAAGGAGTGGAAGTGGGTACTTTAAAATACCTTCTTGGGACATACTTTAGCTTGTAGACCCATCCCTGATAGTTTCATTTTCCTAGCCTGACCCCATTCTCAGATGACAAGAAGTCACTCAACAAGAATTTTACCATTTCAGTTTTCAAACCTAACCCATTTCCAAGATTGCAAGAAGTCAATTAACTAGAATTTTACCCAATTATACAACAACTAGAAACTACAAAATTAGTACAAAACTAAACATCACCTAAGAGCTTAATTAATCTCATAGTCAATAGGCTAATTTGGAGCCCTTGCCTACATCAAATCTTTGACAGGTTGAAAAAAAATGGATGGTTTCTGACAATAAATGACTAGCTTAAAGATTTAACATGAAGTTGGGCAAGGCATATCAACAATTAGGCTAGGCCCAATAATTTTAGACAACAGAAAGAAAAGAACATAACTTCATGACTAGACTGAGGTATCAAGCTCAGCACAACTTGGATGGGTGGTAACAGAAGATTAAAAACCCAAGCAAATCCAGCTATAACTCCAAAGCATACCTTATTGTACAATACTCTATAGCCACAGTTCACCCTATGCTAGTCAATTTGTTTGTTGTTTAAAAAATTATGGATAGTAGCCTACCCTGGGCCTACTTTGTTAAAAACCCAGTAACCATCTAGGCTACAGTCTAATACAAGAAGGTTTTATAAAAAGTGAATATTGAAAATCTAAGCACTATTGAAACTTCAAAATGCAGTAGAGGTAACAGCTAGGACAATTGTTTGCAAGGGTTGCATACTGAAATTAATGATGTTTGAAGGAGATAAGATATTATGTTTAAGCTTGGATTATGATTATTCTAAGATAATTAGCCTATCTTGAGGGGCAGAAAATGCATATCTAAGTCTAAGAAGTCTTTCTAAGATTAAGAAATAAATTAAACCTGGGTATGTCAACAACGATAGAAATACTCCAATACAGTTGTGTTCAACTAATTTTGAGCATTCCGAGGTTTTTACATTAAAGTAACAAGTTTCAATTGTCAGTTAAAACCTTCAATATTAACAAAGGTAGGACTAAAATATTCACGTTAATGCCAATAATTAAACAGTAAGAAAGTCAACGAACCTCGATCCGTTCTATCCTAAATCGAAACTTAAAATGTAGTACAACTTAAAATCCTTTAACGTAGGATTAATTTCGATAAGACTCAGAAAAATACACAAAATTTATTGAATCAATATGGAGTTTGTTTTGAAGTTTTGATAATAATGATGCAATATTGGTATTGGTATCGTGCAGAATGTATTTCGAAAGATCTACGAAGAGCAAAAGCTGGTTCCTATATATTGAAGATTCAACACCATCTATTTCATGTCTGGATTCAGTATAAGGAATGACGAATCTGTGGGTTCATCTTTGAGTGGTTCTCCCGTAGGATGAATATAAAATATAACATTGTGCATTACCAGTGGCCTAGCTCATGCAATTTTATTGGGGGGGTAAGAGGGGTTCATATCCGGATAGTCTAAGGCCATGGATTATCGATAATATATACGAGAAATATATACGAGAGATTATCTCGTATATATACGAGAAAGGAATTAATAAAGATAAAATTTTTAAAAAAAACTACAAAATGAACTTAAATTTTAGATTATTTATTTCAAATTTGTAGCTGCACCCGGGGCGAATGCACCCTTGAGCCCTCTTTTCTATAACCACTTGTGGTGAAAAGGGTGTTAGAAAACTTGTGAAAAACACAAGCCTAAAGGTGTTTTAAAGATATCTGAAAATTATGATTATTCTGTTCCATATTTTCTCCCGTTAGTCTAAGGGAAAATCAAGTCTTTTTGTTGAAAAGAGGCCATCATAAATATGAGTCGAAGCTGAGGTTGGACCATTAATTGGATCCCGTTTGTTAATTAATTTGGTTAAAAATCGAGCTGATTTCACGGTTTCTGTTATCGCGTTACTATAAGAAGATGTAGATGAGAATCAAATCTCTTTTCAATACCTTTTTCTTCTTGTTCTATTATTCGCTACTTTATAAAGTTGGTTCTGAGCCAAAAAAAGAACGTAAGGAGTTTTGAACTTTATTTGTTAAATAAAATTTATTTATTTAAAATTTGTTTATTTGCCTATGAGAACCAATTAACATTGATGCAAATCATAATTCTAATAGCTTTATAAAAGACATCAAATTTGAGAGCTGGATAACGCCAGTTTTTATGGAACTGGTTTTACGAACCGGAAGTTTGTTTATGTTACACCGCTGAGCCTAAGGATATGCTTGTCCCAATATGTAGCAGCCCAGCCGTCCTCATTCTGGAACCACATGAGAACTCTTCCACCTAATGGAAAGGTCTTCAAGAGGGCATTTTTCTTCAGTGATAGCTTTTTAGACTTAAAGATGCCATAGACAAGGTTTTAAGAGAAGAAAAGTGTGTTTTTAAAAAAGGTAGGGGATCTGTCGACCAAATTTTTGCTCTTAGGTTAATAATTGAGAAGTGCCATAGCTGTGAAACACTTTTGGTTCTCAGTTTTATAGATTATGAGCAAGCGCTCGATTCTGATGATAGAAGAGCTGCAGCAAAGGTCTTATCCTTGTATGGTAAACCAGAAAAATACATTAAAGTGATTAGCATTATGTACGACAATAATAATGCTGTGGTCGAGGTAGGAAATGAGGTCAGTAGCCGGTTTTGTATTAAATCAGGAATTAAGCAGGGTTGTGTTCCACCCCCTTTTATACAGATTATTTTGAAGGACTTTATCTTGAGTAGCACAGGAAAGGCAATGGGAGATGATGGAATCAAATAGGAAGGAAACACTTTTCTGGACTTATATTATGCTGATAATTTATGCACCCTAAATGAAAGTATTAGGAAAATGAATGAACTCTAAGAGGTTTTACGAGTTCAGGATGCTAGAATAGGTTTGAAAATTAATGTTAAGAAAATTAAGTCACTAAGGCTAGAAATAACTGAAGATGAAAAGGTAACGTTGGGTAAAGGTGACGTTGGGTAAGTGAGCAGCTTCTCTTACCTTGGTAGTATTACTTGTAGAGACGGTGGGATCGGTGAAGATGTTAATAGTAGAATAGCCAACGCTCAGGGTGTTTTTCCAAAGTTAAAAAAAGTTTTGCAGAATAGAAAGATGAGTCTGCAAGCCATGATTAGAATATTGGAAGGTAAATTGATGATAGTGGTCAAATTTGGCTCTGAAGCATAGGCGCTCCGAAAAGTGAATGAAGATTTACTAGACATTTTCCAGAGAAATTGTCTACGGATTGTTCTTGGTAGCCGGCTGACTGACCCTATTTCGAACAGTAGGCTCTACGAAAAATATGGTTCAATCCAGATTGCTAGGGCTATAATGAAAAAAAGGTTGAGATGGCTAGGGAACGTTCAGTGGATGAAGGATGACAGATTGTCGAGGATTGTCCTTTTTGACCAACGGTCTAGGGCTATAGGGGACTTGCCAGGGATACCAATTGGATGGAAAAATTACACTTACAGTTTGAAAATTATCTTCCCCTTTGTACTTTTGTTTACAAAAGTGAAATCTAAAAAAAAATTATAAAAAAGTTTGTTTTGTGTAAATCAGGGTATGGGGGGTATACATTTAGAGAGGGGGAGGGGGGCCGAATATTTTTTGTGTCAAAAATTCCCTTCATCAGGCGAAACCGAGTCTCCTAGGGCTGCATATTCAAACTGGTAACAATCGATAAAGAGTATGGGCTGGTACCGCTTATTTGTGAGCATAAAAAATTCTAGATTGTGAGAAAAACACACTTATATTGTTCAAATTCACTTTATCCAACTTGCAGCAAACAGTTTGTACAGCATGCTGATGCAGAGACAAATGTCACACAAGTAGCGCTGACGTTATGTGAAATGCGACTAGGAACAGTAATAATCCTCAGCACATTTATGTGAATTCTTTTTTTGGATCTGGTTAAAAGAAATATCTAGAAAAGCGAAAATAGTAAGAATTTAGCATGGTATTGTACATAGAGACAATTCTGCCTCTATTTATGTATTAGTATGTGATACATATTTATGTTAATATATAATAATTATGTGATACCTAATATGATACATATTATGTAACACATTTTTATGTGTTAGTATGTGAATACAAAGCACAAGCAATCGGAAGTAGTCAGCGATCACTTGGTTCTTCAATTACAAATAGGAGACTTTGGAGCTTTTGACTTAAAGATTGGAAGTAAATATTGAAACAATTAAAGGATTTTTGGAGCTGATCCTTTCCCCAACTAAATTACATGACTAAGCTACAACCGATTTGACCTATATGTACTGACCTAGCTACATTACAAATATTATTGTAAAAAGTGCAAGGTCTTATTTCCTTTTTTGATGATTTCTTTTCATGTTTTCCCTCAAAAGAATTCTTGTTTTCAATGATTTTTTGTTTTTAAGTGGTTCCATGTCTTTCCTATTTGCAAATGTAGAGGGTGTATTCATATCCATTTTTGAAAGTTTTAAACAAGAAAATTTCGTATTGAACTGATAGATTTTAGCAAGTAAAAGACCCTTACGCAGGAACTACTTCCATCCAAATCTATTCAAATCCCATCTTTTACCCTGAACTCTGTAAACCTCTTAAATATGATTTTTTTTGCTAACATATTTATCTAGACCGCTAGAATCGTCGACTGATTTTAGAAAATTTTTACTTCCTGTTTAGTTCATAGCTTACCCACCTTTGCTGTGTTTATTAGGACAAAATCCATCAAAACGTTTCATACAAACGTGATGTTGCCTATTCACCCCTAAGACAACCTGCATGCACATAGGTTTTGATTAAGTCGTTCCACTTCCCCTAAACAGTCCATAGTTTCCCCTCTTAATACTCATAACCTTTGTAATAGCTCAGCCTCCATAGCTTTATCATCAATGACCATAAAATAATTTTGTCGAGTTTTGAAATTAGGATATGATCGTAATTTTGGACATACCGTGCTTCGAGTAAGCTTCAGCAAAAGAGTATTCCTGGCAATAATGCTAATACAAACTGTAATTTTTTTTAAGTGAGGGAGCTGTAAATTAGGTCCAAAGTGCCCTTAAAATCATGCAGGTATTAATCCTAACTTCGAAAATCGAAATGAAGCTATATCACGAGTTTGTTCTCGTTTTCTGTATGACAGGTCTTTCATTTGACCCTGGAAACATCTCTCCAACCCTAAAATTTACTCAAGTCAGTTCAAATCAATTTTGCAGAATATCTTAACTCATTTAGACCTTCTCCCAACCTCTTTTAACTAATATTTCCCAATAGCATATTACCTTGTAAGTCCGATCCTCTCCAGGCGTCCAAGATATTGTCGATTGGTTTGGGCCATCAACCGTAATTTGCCAAACTAATTCCGAGCCCTTCACTCTCCGATAGTCACCACCCTACTTCCCTTTCCCGACCCCACCCTGTCTTCCCATCTCCTCTTATTTTGCCTTATAGAAAACCCTCCTAGTTTGACTTCTTCTTATCCTATCTCCGTAAAATCCCATACTCGTCCCATTCATTTTTATCGTCGGTAGCTACCATGTCAATACGACTCATGTTTGAGACTTTTTGCGTTTGAAGACTGTCTTTAATAAACCCTTATTGTTCTAACTTCCCATCAACTGAACACCAGTTTCCTAAATTCGCTTCTTACCCTACAGCTCCAATGTATCATAACATTAAATTAAAACCCTACCCAGTAATTACTTAAACGCATCTACTGTCGCATTTCTAAAATCTTTACAGCTTTCCTACGATTGCTGTACGATCGTACAGCTAATCGTAGCAATCGATTGCTACGATTGCTCTACGATTGCTGTAGCTATACAATAACACAAGACTCTTTTTTTTTATTTATATAAATATAATGAAAAATATTTTGCGGTCGTGAGTAGCTAGAATGTGAATTTTGAAATTGTTGTATCGTAAATTAATGGATGGAGAATTACACGAATAGGGAAATTGTTAAAAAAAAAAATGTTTTTAGGAAAAAGGTAGATAAAATGTATTAGGAGAGAGAAAATCATGTATGGGAGGAATTAGAAAGGTAGAAAGCTATGGAATGCTGAGTAAAGGTAAAATAGATAGGTAGTAAAGTAAAAGAAATAACAGTGAGATAATAATGAATTAGGTTACGAATAAGCAGGGAATCTTAGAGTAAAAAAGAAGAAAGAAATGTGATTGATTTTTTATTTTATTTTCAGGGGTACTCATCCAGGATATTTCAACATGGACCAAATAACACTGGATAAAAGAAAGAAAAGAATTAGAATTCAAAATATGTATTAGAAAAGGATTTTATATGTTTGTGTTATTATGGTTTATAATATCATAGATTATAATAATGTAGACTATTATAGTTATTATAAGTCTACAAAAAAAATGCTTGAAGTCTGATTCTTGAAAAGGTTACTCGAATTGCAATCAAAATGAAATCAGATTGATATTATAGCTTTTACACAAGTACAGTCTCATGACGCAGGGTCTCTTCACATGGCAAAATATTCAAAATTAATTAAACTCCGTATTTAAACCACCAACTCGGAAAAAAAGTGTTAGTTTACTAGTTTCTTATTATCTTACTATGAGTAACCTTTACACCTAGTTTATTCGTGTCTCTAGCTTACCAGAGAACAAGAAAATCCTCTGGATAAGTATTAGATCAAAACTACTCCCTCGTTTCTTTAATATTATTGGATTTGCCGTCTTCTATTACTCGCCAAGCCAAAATATCGATGCAAAGCGCTAATTTATTCAGCAGTTGCATACTAGTGCTGACTTTGCTATTTCTAAGTGCCCGAATGTTTATCCTTTTTTTAGTTGGTGAAGCCAATGACCTTAAAATGGATTCAATTTGTTCCAAACTTAAAGTGAAGCAAATTAAAAAAACCAACTACTAGGGGAAACATCTTGATGGCGCTCTATGTACAAAAGAAGTGACGGAGTTTCAGCTTCAAGCGCAAAACTAACCCTTCGAATTCCGATCCCAAAACTTTTTATAACTTCTTCAAAATGGAGGTGCTTGTTACGTGATAGGGGGTGTTTTCTTTAAGATGCAGGTATTTGTTACGGATTTGGGATTTTTTGTTGACTTCTGCAAATGTTCTCTTCAATGTGCATAACAAGTACATTGAGCATCACAGGTAATTTTATAGTTATATTAGAGGCAGTCTTGAACCAGCATACCTATATACATAAGCTACAAGATGCATAAATTGCATTAGTACAATATACTGAAGATTCATCCTGGAACAAGGAATCAAAAGGACAAAAAGTATTTATTGTACATACATGTTTTAACAATAAAGAAATTAAGAAACATTAAAACACACTATTCTTAGGGCACTGAAATCAATTTTATCCAGGTGGGAAATTATTATTTCCCCCTTGTCATTATGACTTGAGAATTTTTTGACATTTGAAAATCCCGATAGGTGTTTTTTAGTTGAACAGGGGAACAAACATTTTCATGATTATATAGTGATACTCTATTGCAGTTGTGTACCTGTGATGCTCAATGGCTTGCATCTGGCACCCTTTGGGGTGTATTATCACATTTAAAGCATTTTCAAGCCTATTCTTACAAAAATATCCTTTACACTAGAATCAAAAATTTAAACGTTAATGAAAATTTCCCAATAGCGTTTCTTCTGATTACTCCAAGCAATTGAAGCCAGTGTGGCACAAGGTGCTTCCCACCTCGATGACACCGTTTGGAATCCAACATCATCACTTGAGCGCTTTCTGATATTTGAACATCCTGAGAGAGATTTTTTATTTGAACAATCAAAACATAAAATTTCATCTTTATATCGTGATACTCTATGGCCATTCCATGCCTTTGACACTCAATGGCTGGCATTTGGCAACCTTTGGCATTTATTATCAAACCTAAGGTATTTTTCAGGCACTTTACTGCAAAATATCCTTGTACACTAGAATCAATACCTTAAACTTAAGAGAAAATCCCCAATAGCGATTCTTCTGACGTCTCCTGACAACGCAAGCAAGCGTGGCACGACGAGGCCCCCAATAGCACCCTCTGGTATCCATAATCAATACTTGGTCTTTTTTTTTACCTTCTAATATCCCGATGGATATGTTTATATTTGATCAATGGGAATATAGCATTTCAGTATTATATCGTGACACTCTATGGCTATTCCCAGGTTATTCCAGGTTATGGTTATAAGGCACCCTATGGCACTTATTTACATTCCTACCTCCAACCGTCAGGGTTCCCTCATTTCCAATTCTGCTTCCACCACTTCTACCACCAATTCTAGACTTTCGATTCCGTCAGTTCAAACTCTGTCATTTCTGCCCCCCTCGACTCCACAGATCAGATTCCACTAATTTCAATCCGACTTTTAACAGTTCCAGGATTTTTTATTTGGCTGCCCCCATGGTAATCGATGGTTTGTCATCGTCATTAGCTAGTTAATTTTACTTATTCAAACAGTATAATTTGTATATTGGAAGGATACACATATCTTATTTTAATAGGTGATCACGAATTATTTCGAAAAAGTGCGTGTTCATGATAAAGTAACGGTAGCCATGGATGCTTACAAAGACAAATATTTGAACTATGAAACAAGTCAGAATGGAGATCGTAATGGAAATGCAAGCGTGTGCTATCATGTCAGTGAAATCTTAGATTCCTTTGACCACCAAAAAAAGTACACATTACTGGTGTTGGATAGGCCAGAAAAATATTTTCAGAGATGACAGTTCTCATAAAGAAAGTAAAAATAAGAGTTTTAGTTGAAGATGAAGACCACCTTCTTGCTAATAATTCTAGCAACAGATTACCTGTTGATAGATTCTATCACTGTCTTTTTGGTCTTAGCATTCAAAAGAAAGCAAAAAGAAGGCATGCCTACTGCTACGCCAATGTTATAATGCATATGGTTATCTATGTACCGAAAATACAATCTATGTAAAAATAGTTTCACAATAAACGTTGAAACCACAAGTAAAACAAAAAAGGACATTGACAGACAATATACCAAAGGACTATAAGGATGAATTAAGATGAAACAAAGCACCAGCTAACGTTACTAGTACCATCGAAAGGTTACCAGCAGATACAATCAATGAATCCAATGATGTAAATTATGAAATGTATGATGAGCTTGTTAAAAGCTTTGTATGAAAACAATAAGCACATTTTCAACAGAAAACATTCTGACGTATTTTATGGAATGGATTCGTAGCAATCATTTTTTTTTATACTTTTCTACATGCCATTATTTTAGTTAAACATTATATTTCCGTTATGTTTAGGGTGCGACAACAACTCCGACGCTTAAAGTTTTTATTCACAAGTCGGGGATGTATAAAAGGGAATTTTCAGAAACACTTGTACTACTACCGGGCTCTTAGGGGATCTACTAGAGTCTGAGTTAGGCTAAAAGGGTTTTTATCGAGATCTGAGAGAGATGGGCAGGATATTTTCACCAAAGCTCACACATAGGCATGCAAACAGACGGTCAGATATACAGGCAGGGCGGGCCGGAGAGAAACGAAAACCTACACAACCACACAGAATTAGGCACACAAACACGCCGAGACAGAAACGGAGACATGCATACACACTGTCATACAGACAGGTACATTTAGATGGATAGATAAAAAAGCACACAGTCATGCACACAATTATACAAAGACAGGTACAGAGACAGGGGAAAACACAGTCAGACACAAAGGCACGGTGATGGCGAGAGACAACACACACAAGCACACATAGTCAGCCAAAAATAAACACAAAGATAGACACAGAGACATGCAAACACACAGTCTGACATACAGCCACGTGGGGAGAGAGAGAAAAACACACACGAACAAACAGAGTAAAGGCACACGAACAAAAAAGACAGATACGGAGACAGGTAAACACAGAATCAAACTCACAGGCACGGTGGGAGAGAGGGAGACAAAAACACAAAAACACAATCATACTAAGACCGAAACAGAGACAGGTAGACACAGAGTCAGACGCAAAGGCATGGCAAAAAAGAGAAACAAAAACACACAAAACACACCAAGTCAGACACATTAACACGTATTGACTGACACAGAGACTGGCAAATACACAGTAAGAGACAACAGAACGGTGAGAGAGAGAGAAGAACACACACACACAGATGCACAGAATCGGATGCAAAAACACACACAGACCGAAATAATGACAGGTAAACAAACAGTCAGACATACAGGCATGGCAAGAGAGAGATAGAACGCACATAAAAACACAGATTTTGGCATAGAGACACACAAAGACAGACACAGAGACAGGCAAACACGCAGTCAGACACAGAGGCATGGTGAGAGTGAGACAAAAAACACACATACACTCGAAGTCTTGCATATAAACATAAAAAGAAAGACTCAGAGACAGGAAAACCCACTCTCAGACACACAGGCAAATGTAGAAAGAGAAAGAAAAACACACACAAACACACATATTCAGACAAACAAACACACAAATACAGATACAGTCAAACACACAGTCAGACATACTGAAATAGTGTGAGAGAGAGAGAAACAAAAACTTTGTGCGCGTATGCCTGACTCTGTGTGTTTTTGTGTGCGTCTTTAGTCTCTTTCACCATGCCTGTGAGTTTTACTTCGTATTTATCTGTCTCTATGTCTGTCCTTGTGGGCTAGTCTTTGTGTGCTAGTGTGTTTGACTAGTGGTGTTTGTGTGTGATATTGTCTATCTCTCACGGTAACCATATGTTTGACTGTGGGTTTCCCTGTCTCTGCCCTAGTGTGTTTCACTGACTCCGTGTGATTATATGTGTGTTTTTTTCTCTCTCTCGCCATGCCTGTATGTCTGACTGTTTGTTTGCCTGTCTTTGCGTCTATCTTTGTGTGTTTTTGTCTTTCTCGCGGTACCCATGTGTTTGACTCTGTGTTTACCTGTCTCTGTGTCTGTCTTTGTGTGTTTTTGTGTCTGATTCTATATGTTTGTGTGCGTTTTTATCCCTCTCTCTCAGTACCTGTTAGTGTGACTGCTTGTTTGCCTTTCTCTGTGTGTTTGTGCGTCTGACTCTGTGTATTTGCGCGTGTTTTGTCTCTCTATTACCGTATCTTTGTGCCTGACTGTGTATTTGCCTATTTCTGTGTCTGCCTGTGTATTTGTGTGTTTGACTCTATGTTAGCATTTGTATTGTGTTTTTTGTCTCTCTCTTACCGTTCCTGTGTGTCTAACTGTGAATTTTACCTTTCACTATATCTGTTTTTGTTTGTTTATGCTTCTTTTTATCTCTTCCACCGTGTCTGTATATCTGAATCTATGTTTACCTGTCTCTTTGTCCGTCCTTTTGTGCAAGTCTTTGTTTTTTGTGTTTTCTGGCTCTTTCTATGTGTATGTTTTTGTCTCTCTCTCACCATGCCTGCATCTCTGACAGTCCGTTTGCCTGTCTCTATCTTTATGTGTTTGTCTGACTCTGTGTGTTTGTTGGTTTTGTTGCTCTCTCACCGTGCCTGTGTCCGTCCTTTTTTGCAAGTCTTTGTTTTTTGTGTTTTCTGACTCTTTCTATGTGTATTTTTTTGTCTCTCTCTCACCGTGCCTGCATGTCTGAAAGTCCGTTTGCCTGTCTCTATCTTTATGTGTTTGTCTGACTCTGTGTGTTTGTTGGTTTTGTTGCTCTCTCACCGTGCCTGTGTCTCTGACTGTGTGTTAGCCTGTCTCGGTGTCTATCTTTTTGTGTTAGTATGTCGGACTATGTGTGTTTCTGTGTGATTTCCTTTCTCTCTCACACCGTACTTGTCTGTTTGACTGTGTATTTGTCCGTGCCTTTGTCTCTCCTTGTGTGTGTTTGTGTGTCCAACTCTATGCGTTTGTGTGTTTCTGTCTCTCTCTCTTTCACCTTGCCCGTGTGTTTGACTTTGTGTTTACCTGCTTTTTGTGTGTCATGGTGTGTTTATGTGTCTGATTCTGTGATTTGCGTGTGTTTTTGTCTCTCTCTCTCTCACCGTGCCATTGTCTTTGACCGTGTGTTTACCTGTCTCTGTATGTTTTGTGTCTGACTGATATTTGAGTGTTTTTTCGTCTCTTGCTTTTCGTGCGTTTTTCTGTTTTCTTTTGTCTAACTTCGCGTGTTTGTCTGAACTTTTTAAATATTGTATCTGTTAGTATAACTTAAAAATAATGAAAACAGCGCAAAGTATGCAATAAAATATTTTAATTGAAATAAAGGCATGTAGAATATTATCTTAAAAAGCAAATTGATGCTTTGAATTCATTCCATAAAATACGTCATAATTTCTCCTCTTGAAGTGGTGCTTATTCTATTTTGGGCTCATACACAACTTTTAACAGCCTCATCATGTATTTCATCCTTGATATTATTGAGTTCATTGACTGTATCCGTTGGTATACTTTCGATGTTACTAGTAACGTTCGGCGGTGCTTTGTTTTTTATCAATTATCTTCATAGTCCTTTGTTATATTGTCTGACAATGTTCTTTTAATTTTACTGGCATTTTTCACGTCTATTTTGATGTTATTTCGGCATTAATAGCAGTTTCGGCACACATATAAGACGTGCCTCAGGGCATTGGTTTAGCAGTAGGCATATCTTCTTTTTGTTTTATTTAGAATGCTAACACTAGAAAAATATATTCACGGGTAATTTATTACCAGAACTATTTGCGAGAAGTTGGCCTTCGCCATCAGCTAAAAGTATTGTCTTTGCATTATCATTGGGTACTATCATCTCTGGAAACACTATTTTCGGTTATCCACCGTCAGTAGGGTTGAATTTTTTGTTATCCAATAGGAATTTAATCTTTCACTGTCATGACAGCCCAAGCATACATTTGGAATTAAATTCCTATTAATGCTTAATTCATAGTTCAATATATTTTTCTTTGTCAACATTTAAGGCTACGATAACCATATCATGAACAAACACTTTCTCAAAATTTTAAAAAAAAGACACCTTTTAAAAAAAGACACAAGTGTTTATCCTTCTAATGTTTAAATAGCGCAGTTAGAAAATGTCATCAGAAGAAGCATTATTGAGAATCTTACTTTAAGTTTAAAGTATCAATTACATTGTAAACGGATATTTTTGCTTGAAAATGCCTGAAACTGCTTTAGGTGTGATAGGGCAAAGTCAGAGCATGCCATATGCCAGCCATTGAGTGTTATAGGCTTGAAATGGCCATAGATTAGCATGATGTAATAATGGAATCGTATGTTCCCAATGTTTAAATAAAAAAGATATCTAACAGGGTGTTCAAACACCAGAAAATGCTCAAGTGATGATAACGGAGGAAAATAGCCCTTTCCCACCTTTATAATAGTGGTTTCAGTGCCCTAAGAATAATGTGTTTAAGTAATGTTTGTAAATTTGTTTATTAGTAAAACTATATGTACAATAAAAAGTCTTTGTCCTTGTTGCAGGATGAATCTTCAATCAGGATGAATATGCTAATACGTTTTATGCATCTTGTAGCCTATGAACATAGGTATGCTCTTTCAAGATTTTTCGCTAATATAACTGTAAAATTCCGTGTTGCGAAGAGGAAAAGATAGACTTTTGATCTAATATAGAGGTGTACCCTATTCTAGCCATAAGGATGCTCAAGGCTTTGTTTAACCTCTGATAGCATATTCAAGTTCCGATAAAGTAAACGGCTCTATTCTCAATCTACAAATTTCCCTGATAATGCCCTTTGAAACATTACTTAACAAACTGCTGTGTCCAATAGACAAATAATCAATAGCACTAGGATACTTGCGTACCCTCAAGAGGAATGGATTTAAAACACGCGATCCATAGTTTTACCGAATCATTTTCACTAGAATGTTTTTTCCGAGTCAAAATAATAGGAATATTTTGTTTCTCCATCTGTTAAAGGCACCGTCGCATTGGAGGACATCTTTGGTCTTGCATTCGGTGCCTAAAGCAGAAAAAAATCTTTGGATTATAAAGGTCCCCAAACGAAAAATGTCTCGATGAAAAGAAAATATTCGAGATATGAAGAAATAATCTTGAAGAAAAAACTCCTCGAAGAAAAAATAACGCCTTGAAGAAAATAAAATCTCGAAAAAAAACATCCCTCAAAATATTACATAACATCTTACGTGTGCACCGTCATTACGTAGAACTCACATGTATGCCACCATTCCGTAGAACCCACGTGTCCACCGTCCACAGTCACAAGTGGGGCTCAGATATCTAGCATGTCTTTTGATATTACGGCATTCTCAGCTACAAGAGGGGGTTCCCACGGGCTCTAACATGTCAATTGAGACTTTGTTAATTTCAGTTACAAATAAGGTTTCCCCAGTTGACTAGTGGGCCCCCATTTGGAATTGGTTCATAGAGGCCCAGTGAAATTGGCTGCTAGGGCCCCGGTGGAATTGGATGTTAGAGACCTGGTAGAATTTACTGGTAGGGCCCTGGTGAAATTGGATGCTAGGGCTCTCTTGGAGTTGACTGCGGGGGCTTAGTTTCTTCCTGGTTCTTTGCTGGAGGTCCCTGAAGATTTTTCCCAACATATTCAGGGTTTTAAACAATCAGTGACAAATACTCCCTATTATGTAATAAACAGCTACATGTTTAGGAAAACACTCCCTATTGCTTAAAAAACACCTGCATCTTGAAGAAAACATTTGTACAAGTAAAAAACAGTTCCTATTATATAACAAACACCTATATCTTGCAGAAAACATTTGCATAAGTAAACAAACATCTCTACTACTTAAAAAATACCAACATCTTGAAGAAAACACCCCATCTTATGTAACAAGCAGCTGCATCTTGAGGAAATTTTTAAAAAAGGTTTTGGGATTGGGATTGGAAGAGATAGGACCCCGCTTACAACTGAAAACGCCTCACTGCTTATAATTTTTTCTGTTCCTACTTAGATCTACCCCCATCGGGTGGGAGTTACCACATTTCCCTTCTGTTATCCCATCTTCAAATTTTAAACATTCCTGCTCAGTATCTTATGGCTTTTACTGCCCTCTTTAAAATTGCGGGCTTCTTTCTTTTGATATGAATGAGAGTACTAAAGATTGGTATATATTTACAAGTTACAAAATCTTACTGAAAAATTGCTACTTTAAGTGATAAATATCTAATTTGTTTTCCAGAAAGAGATTTAAAAGCTTCTCCAGTGATAAACCCTGTATTTATGAACCAATAACAGCATTCATTAGTAGCAAATTGAATCTTTTCAGAAATGGTAAACTAGATGTAGCTAATAAACTAAGAAAAACAATAAAAAGATAAATTCACAAATTGGCTTGATCCTACTGCAAAAGTAAGGTCGAAGAACTGTTTACTAATGCACAAAAAAGGGGTTAAAAAGGTGTGTGGAAAGAGGCTTGAGCAGCTTTACTTTAACCTACCTGAGTTACCTGACGTTACATCCAATAATCTTAACAGATTCCTCGCTTCCCTTGTCCAGCATCTTCCGTCGTAATCCAATCAATTATCAACAGGTTATCTTTCCTTTTTATTTCTCTTTGTTTCCCCATCCGAGATAGAAAGAAAAATTCGAAAAGTAAACAAAAAGTGTTTGCCCTCTGGAAGCCCAGTTCCCTCTTATTTGTGCTTTCGGTGACTTCCTTTCAAAGCTCTTTTCTGTCCTTTTCAATGAGATTATTGAGTCTGGGCAAATTCCAACGACATGGATATTGGGTTTCGTAGCCCCTATGAAAAAGAAAATGGATAGCCTTGTTTTGAAGTCCTTGTCTCTGTTTCTAAAAAAAGTTAGGTTGGAAACCATTGAGCGCACGAGGAATGCGTTACGTTGTGCCTCGGTTTCGCAGAAAGTGCAATAACAAACATTTGCACGGAAAACATTCACCCCAAACGTCACTCCCCGTCCAAAGGTCCACCTCGAGCTGTTTCTGAATCCATTTCATTGTTTACTCCATTTACTGCTTTACATTTTAACCTTTTGCATATTTTTTTTTCGCTCCTTTGTTTTAGTTTTTGTGTTTATTCGCTTGTTTTGGAGTCCCAATTTTAGTGTCGCTTTTAACTTTTTTTCACATGTATTTATTAATTTCATATTTAGTTTAGTTCAATCAGATTTCATCTTTTTAATTGACATTTTACAGTTAAATTATTGCCTTATGAATGATAATTCATTCTGATTTTTTTTTTCATTTTCACCTTGGCATTCTTTGCCGGTTTTTCGGTCTTCGTTTTTTTTTCAATTTTTGACACTGAAGTCCGAATCGTCCCGTTGGGGCTTAAACAGTGATTCTAAGAAATAAATATATTATCTTACCAGATTCATAGGTGAAAAAAGGTGACTGAAAACTTAGACTGAAAAACGTTTCGAGCTGATTCTAAAGCCATTCCATGTTTACTCAATTTATTGCTTTACCTCCAGATAAAAAAAAAAAAAAAACCTTTGTCCCCTTCATTACAGAAAAACGAACAAAATACCCCACTAGTTTCTCCTTTTTTATTGAATGGCTATTGAATGGTTTAAAGAAAGGAGATATATGTATATACCCTATAGTATGAGGAGACTGAGCTTCTCTCTGCCCTTCGCAGTCGGCAGGTGGCAGGCTTGTGTATGTATGAATCTCACGGCCAGTTAGCTTCTACCGGATGGTTAATATGGACTACTTTTCTAGACTTTTCCCCAATAATTTTTTCTGCTTAAATTAAGTTATTACATAATTGATAACAACCAGTCATGCTAGAATATCCTTACCCTCTGATATATCGCACAGGCATAATTATGCACGAGCATAATCGTTCCGTTATTTTTTAGTTTTTAGTCATGGGTGGACAAATTAGTAATTTCAACTCAAAAAAGAAATTTTCACGTGAATTCAATTCCTACTAATACTACTACTACTACTAATAACTCACTGCGGCACCAAGCCGCCTAAGGCCAATACGGCTACGCACGCTCCTCCTCCAACCTAATCTATTCAAGGCCTACCTCTTTACACCCTCCCAGGATGTTCCCATTTCCTTTAAATCTTTATTTATGACATCCTCCCAACCCATACGAGGACGACCTGCTTTATCAGATAATTTCTGTTTGTTTTAAGTTTTAATGCTGCTCCTTACTTTCAGTTGAAAAACTTAATTTTTAAATCTAATTTCTGATCGTTTTCAAATAATGCCAGGAAATCTGGCTCGACCTCCTCGACCAGGAAATCCGTCCGCTCGACCGACCTCGACCTATGCACCCTGTGGAAAGGGCGCAAAATGCCCCCTTTCCACAGGAATATCCTCTAGATATTTCAATACCGGCGAAAATTTATCCCGGACAACTACCCTTAACATCTCCACGCATAGAACTGAGTCAGCGAAGAGAAACCAAGATTTTTAGAACGCACTTCGTTAGGAACTCTGAAAAATTTCCCTAGTAAAAAAATTCTACTGAAAAGCTCACCCACTGGAAACTGGTCTCCCTATGGAAAGTTGTTCCTGTGGAAAATACCCGAGCAGAATGGTTGCCCCCCTCCGAAAAATGTATGAATACTTCACAAAAACAAATACTATCCGATTATAATGGGCAAATTTTGTAACTTATAAGACGTTTTCCCATGGGATGTGGGGGGGGGGTCATGGTATCTCCATGGTCATTGGGTCTTTTTATTAAGGGTCAAATTATATAGAACAAAATGGCTATCTCAAAATTTTGATCGGACGAGATTGGGAAAAAAGGGGCGTGGGAGAAGCCTCCAATTCAATCCCCAACCCTCCAATCCTGTTAGTCACTTAAAAAGGGGACGAGAACTTTTATTTCTGTTCAAATGAGAACTTTCCCGATACTCTAGTACCACTGGGATTTATATTATCATCCCTGGTTAAAAAAACCCAAATAAACACGCATCCTTGATTCTTATTCTGGCAAAAGATACAAAATTCCATATTTTGCGGATAGAAGCTTGACACATCTACAATATGATTCTCTGATACGCTGAATCTGATGGTATGATTTCATTAAGATTTTTTGACTTTTAGTGGGTGTTCCCGCCTGTTTTAAAAATCGTTCAAATTTCCTCATGCCCATAGGCCTTGATGGGTAAGAATAAATTTATTAAACTTATATATTTTGAATCAGCATAATATCCATTCTTTTGAAATATACATTGATATCAAAATTTCTTTATTTTAGAGTTTTGGTTCATATTGAACCGCGTTGCTCCTTACTTACGCCACAAACTCTTTGATTTCTCGCCAGTAGGGATTACAAGTCATAGTGGTGAATAAATCTCGTAATCCATGGTAACGAACAATAACCATTGCATCTTCAAAAAGTCCAGCATGCCTACTACAAACTATAGGTTAGTCTAGAATTTAAATTAAATTAGTAGCTAGCACAGCGTGTAATTGGAGTCTAAAAGAGGGCCTGTGATCATTAAACATTGACAGTATTGCTAATTACGTGTAATTTTCAGGGGGCGAATATATTTCTAAACGCCGTGGCATGGAGAATCGCGATGATGTAATCTCTTTTTCACTAACAACTGTGTTATATTTCGCAGCTAAGACGTTGGTAAGTTAGTGAAGACCTCGTACCGATCAGCTAAAATAGGTTTTTAATGTTTTTAATTAAATTTTACCTATTGAATGAAGTCTCACTCAAATCGAATAATAGAGTCTACGACATATTGTTGAGAAAGTCGTCCATCCAATATAAAGCATTAAAATCGCTCTTACACATGTCAGGAGTTACACTTTGAAAAGAGAGGTTTTTGGCGTGTTCAAACAATGGGTAGATAGAGGGCTCTACATGATTATCGATATTTTTTTAAACTGGCCACATCTTTTGCACATTTTTGCAAGAACAGCACATACATCATTGCTCATAGGAAGGTTGGACCTTCTATAATCCATACCTTCTGGTACATTAAAAGTAAGCTGCATAATTAGAAGTTCTAGTCCCAGTACAGTAGGACGTTGACTTGTATTATCCTACAATTATCACATCCTCATATGGGATTTTGGCATAATTGTTTTAGCCTCGCAATATTTTTTCCAGCAGATTCATTAATTTACGGCTCATTCTATAATCTAGAGTATGTACAAGGCGTTGGTCAGTAACATCGTTGGCTTCTGAAAAGTGAATTTGGCATTATAAAACTGGTTCGATATCACATAAAACCGTTTGCGTCGGATATTCCATTGAATAAACTTTATGATGAATCTATCCTTCTGTTTTGAAGCTAAAAACCTTGCGACTATTGGTAGTTCAACCATCACTTGCGCTGAATGAAGATAAAGTGAAACATGAGTTTAAGTTTCAGATTCATTTATGGAACTAATTGGCAAGCGGGTCACGCCGGAGAAAAAAAAAAGAAAAATTAAAAAAAAAATTCTAAAAAAATTTAGAAAATGTGGATATGATTCAAACATGTTCTAATTAATGCATAGTACCGAATTCATTGCCATAGCTCATTGGTGTCAAAAATGCTTAATTACTTAATCATAATTAATACTTAGGCATTTTTCAGCATCTTCGTACGTTTATACTGGATCTAGCAACGTCAAAAGTTTCAGACTTTGTAATTAACCCTTGCATAGGTTACTACAAGGGTAATACTAAATACATTCCATAGCTCATTGCCATAAAAAATTAAGGCTGTGTTGTTCATCTTACTACAAATTTCGCTGTAAATCACTTCTGCTTGCGATTCGTTGTGATGCTGGCTGCGGCATGTCTTCTAAGCACTAATTTTGTGTGCATCATTTCTGTTTTTGATATGTTTTGATGCTCGTCGTCACATATCTTCCAACCACAGGTTTCGTCGTGCCTTATTTTCGTTAATAATTATCTCATATATTTTTCCATGCCATTATCTCTAGCTGTTCAGATTGATCTACCTCTGGTGAAAAATGAAAGATCCCGTTTCAACTTCCGGTATATGATCCCATCAATAGCCCACAAATATTCATTAAATAAATTTGTTGAGTTACCAAAAGGATCTTTCAAGAGACGATTAAAAAGTTATATGATGGAATCTGCTTGCAAGAACGGTTGGTAAAAATTTTTTATTTTATATTTTATTTTGGCCTCACTCCACTTACTCCACCTGAAATACTCCCATTAAAGATACTGTTTTTTGTTGTTGATGAAATAGTGGTTCATTTTTTGTTTGTTTTGTATCAATGGGGATTGTTAAATTTTGTTATAAGTCTTGCCCAGTAGTCAAGCTTGTCTCTCCATTTGGGAGAGTTGAAGATTTTGATGAATATGAATTTTTGAATAAATGAATCCGAATCTGAATCTTGTTGTGTTGTATGGTCCAGATTGTATCCTGGAATTCTGGTCCATTAAATTCAGGAACTTTGATTGCCCAGGCCAGTGTTGTTCAAACGATGTGTGATTTCCAACAATGATGATTTTACGTTTTTGGGTCGTTCTCTGGGAATATTTTTAATTTATAATTTTACGCGATCAGTAGTTGTGTATTTATTTATGTATTTTTTCTTGGAAACGGCTGTGCACTTTGTTTTAATTCGCTCAGTGAGATTTCCTGGCTTAAAATACAATCTAGATTTTATAGAATGGTCGTTGTATAAACTTCAAAGGGGGTTTGTTGGATTGGTAGTCAGAAGTTCTAGTACCATTTTTAAGATTCAAATCAAAGGGGGGGGGGGGTGGATCCCCCCTCCCAGACACAACTCAAAATTTTGTGATGGCCATTTGCTGTTCAAAAACTTCAAAAATGGCTCACTCGATTGGAAATTGAAAGGGCCTTTTTAATAGTCAAAAGTAATTCTTGGGAAACAAGCCCCCCCCTCAAACCGAAACACACATGATCAAATATTGATATAGCAATTTATATTCAGCGTAGTTGAAAGGTCTAAAAATTATGTCTTTGAGAATGACAGCCCCCCACAGCTTTTAGCGTAAGGATTGTAAGCTATACCCCGAGGGCATTTAAGATTTTTATGCAAAGGGTGGTTGTAGAAACTACAGAGAGGGCTCATTGTATTGAAAATCAGATGTTCTAGTTCTCTTTTTAAGACTGAAAGCGAGTGAGGGCATTCGCTCCCCTCCTGCGTCGTATTTTCTATAAATACATCCGATAAAAGATTTGAGATCGCCATTTTTTTAAAATAATCCAAAGATCATATAATAAGGCCTTTGAGGTAGACAGAATCCCTAGAGTCTGGGTATAAGGGTTGTAAGTTATTCCCCAGGGGTATATAAGGTTTTTATGAAGATAGCCATTTTGTTGCCAACAGTCAAAAAATCATAAAACAATGTTTTAGGGTGAACATAATCCCTCACAGCCCATTGGCAAGGTTTGTAAGTTATGCCTGGGGCGTCTAAGGTTTTAATGGAACAGGTAATCGTATGAACTTCGGATCGGATGGAGTATATTTAGCAAGAAGTTGGAAGTTTTAATGCCCTTTATAAGAGTCAAAAGTGAATACAGTGTAATCAGCCCCCTCCTCCAGGCCTGTCACTCCCCAAAAAATATCCGATCAAAATTTTAAGAGAGCTATTTCGTTCACCCTTGTTGAAAGATCCAGTAATTATGTTTTTGTGGATGCCAATCAAACAGTTCGTGGTATATTGATATCAATAGTTACATCAAAAGCATAACATTTTAATGCTGATTTTAAATACATAAGTTTCATCAAGATTGGTCTTACCCATCAAAAGTTACGACCCTGAGAAAATTTGCCTCAGTTTAGAAAATAGGGGGAAACACCCCCTAAAAGTCATACGATCTTAACGAAAATCACACCATCAGATTGAGCGTATTAGAAAACCTTGTTGTAGAAGATTAAAGCCCTATCTACAAAAATGTGGAATTTCGCATTTTTGCCAGAAGACAAATCACGGATCCGTGTTTATTTGTTTTTTTTTGTTTTTTTTTTCCAGGGGTGATCGTATCGACTCAGCGGTCCTAGAATGTCACGAAAGGGCTCATTCTAACGGAAATTAAAAGTTCTAGTACCTTTTCTAAGTGACCAAAAAAATTGGAGGGCACCTAGGCCCCCTCCCACGCTCATTTTTTCCCCAAAGTCACCGGATCAAAATTCTGGTATAGTCATTTTATTCACCATATTTGAAAAGCCTAAATAACTATGTCTTTGGGGACGACTTATTCCCCCGAAGTCCCCGTGGGAGGGGCTGCAAGTTACAAACTTTGACTTGTGTTTACATATAGTAATGGTTACTGGGAAGTGTACAGACATTTTCAGGTTTTTTTTTTGGTTTGGGGGGAGAGTTGATGGGAGAGGTTACGGGGGAGGATCTTTCCATGGGGAAAAAAACTTTCAATGGAGGGGGTGCAGGATTTTCTAGCATTATTTAAAAAACAATGAAAAAATAAATATGAGAAGCTTTTTCTACTGAAAGTGAGAAGCAGCATTAAAACTTAAAACGAACAGAAATTATTACGCATATGAGGGGTTTACCTCCTCGTTATACCTCGGTCTTTACGCTAAAGTGTTTTTAGTAATTTCAACTATTTATTCTACGTCCTTTGTGATTCAGGGGTCATTCTTAAGGAATTGGGACAAAATTTAAGCTTCAATGTAAAGAGCGAGGTATCGACGAAGGTTGAGCCCCTTCATATACGCAATAAAAACACACGAATATAGACGTTCGCTATGTAAGTTAATTCGTAAGTTACATATATTTTTTACCTATGGAAACATTCGTAAAAAATTAAAAGTTATAGTTGCCTTTTTAAGTAATCAAAAAATTGGAGGGCAACTAGGCCTCCTCTCTCGCTCCTTTTTTCTCAAAATCTTCAGATTAAAACTATGAAAAAGCCAATCAGCCGAAAAAATTAATATAAAAATTTTGTTTTAATTATTTATGTGCGGAGAGCCAAGATCAAAACCTGCATTAATTCAAAAACGTCCAGAAATTAAACAAGAAAAAAACAAGTTTTTTTAAATGAAAGTAAGGAGCGACATTTAAACTTAAAACGAACAGAGATTACTCTGTATATCAAAGGGGCTTTTCCTCCTCAACGCCCCGCTCTTTACGCTAAAGTTTTTTAATGTTTTAAAATGTAGAGTTAAGAGAAAGAGTCAAACTTTAGCGTAAAGAGCGGGGCGTTGAGGAGGAAAAGCCCCTTTGATATACAGAGTAATTTCTGTTCATTTTAAGTTTTAATGTCGCTCCTAACTTTCATTTAAAAAAAAACTTGTTTTTTTTGGTTTAATAGCTTCCAGAGAGGCAGAGTGAGAGGCAAAGATGGCATAAACCATTTTCAGTATTGTATAAAAATGATGTCATTTTCACTCTTTGGTAGGTGAAATAAAAAAAAACAAGTTTTTTTTTAACTGAAAGTAAGGAGCGACATTAAAACGTAAAACGGACAGAAATTACCTCGTATATGAAAGGGGCTGTTCCCTCTTCAACACCTTGCTCTTTGCGCTAAAGTTTGACTCTTTCTCTCAACTCTACTTTTTGAAACAGTAAAAACCTTAGCGTAAAGAGCAGGGTGTTGAAGAGGGAATAGCCCCTTTCATATACCGTGTAATTTTGTGTCTGTTTTAATTTTTAATGTTGCTCCTTACTTTCAGTTTAAAAAAACTTGTTTTTTTTACTTAATCTCCTTACAAAAGTCAGGATAAGTGGTGTAAGCTAAGCAATTTGTTAATTGTTTACATCTAGTATATGCTATTGAGAAAGGTATGCGCGTTTCATCTCAAGATCTTTCCCTAGGAAAGGGAAGTTTTTCCGGTGCAGCTTAAGGTGGTAAAGATCATTCTCCTTGACAAAGGTGGTTGCAAGGCAGACATAGAAAACTGGAGGTCCATATCATTTCTTACTATCTTTCTAAAGATACTGGAAAAAGTGGTATAGAAACAGGTCTTTCATTTCCTTCAGATGAATAGGCTTTTGAGTCAGACACAGTTTGGGTTTCTTAAGGGCCACTCCACAACGCAAACCTTACATCACCTGGTTCAAAGTGTCAACTGCGCATTAAACACAGATGACGTACATATGTCTATTTTCATTGACATTAGAAAAGGGTTTGACACAGTTGACTACCAAGTGTTGCTTTATCGAATGAGAAGTCTTAGAATAAATGGAGTTTGTCTAAGAGGGTTTGAGAGATATCTTTGCGGTAGCTCCCTTAAAGCTTTTTTAAATGATACAATCTCATTGTTTTTCCTGT
Source organism: Artemia franciscana (assembly GCF_032884065.1). NCBI lineage: Eukaryota > Metazoa > Arthropoda > Branchiopoda > Anostraca > Artemiidae > Artemia > Artemia franciscana. The sequence goes on along the minus strand of NC_088863.1, from coordinate 68,219,856 downwards.
GAAGTGTGGTGTGGCTCAGGGCTCTACGCCCTTTACTTTTTATAGTTTACGTGGACATGATGCACTTTTGTCTGCACCATGTATGTATTACTTCCTTTGCGAATAACATTGCGCAAACAGTATTAGAAAAATCAGCTGATGATTTAATAGCAAAAGATAATCATGTGTTCAAAACAGTGGAGGTGCTTAGGAGTTTAAGTTTGTTGTGCTTAATTGTAAAGAAGACGTTTTTGCTGATGTTCTGTACAGTGGGTGATTTTACTGATGTGAGTGGTAAAGTCCTATTGTGTAAAAAGCCTGTTGTAAAAGTTTTCGTGAAAGTATGATAGTGACATTATTTCCAGAAAAGTTTCACGTGGAGCAGGTATTCTCAGAAGACTGAAGCATATTCTGCCAGAATATGCTCTTCGCACGACATGTTTTGCAATAATCTACCTGTATATATCCTGTGGAAGTGTCGTATGGAGCAGCAACTTTTATGTTAATTGCAAGCGTGTCCAAATTCTTCAAAATAAAGCAGCAAGGATAATTGGGAACGTTTAAAAATTTAAAAGTACGTAAGAAATGTGAAAGACACCATTGCATGTTTTAAGTCTCTATGGCTACTCAATGTTAGACATATAAGGAACTATCAAGTGGCGATATTTATGTAAAATTGTGTGCATATCTAGTCCTGGAAACGTTTAATGAGTTTTACCGTTTCTGAAGTTCTGTTCATGAACATGGTACAAGAAAAATGGAAATAGTGTGAGATTGGTTCTATTGTGAAGTATCTTGCCCTTCTGTATGTTAGGTGGCTGCGTTAGGGTGGCTGAACACCTCCCACAGTTTAAAAATAGATTAAAAGAGCATTTCTTGGTGAATTTTTTATTTTGGGGGCTTGATGTGAGTGGGTTATAGGGATGAGGGAGGAACAAATTAAAGAGATAGTGTGAATGGGGTTGTATTTGGATGGTCGTTGTTACCCTGGGGTATTCGGGAGAAGTTGATTGTTTTTTTTTTCTTTAAATTTAAATAAATTAGTCTAAGATGCTTCAAGGAATGTTTATATAATTTGTTTTTTTAATTTAATTTATTAGTTTAAGATGAACTATTTTTTCCCTAGCGTAGTGAAATATACCTGTAATGGTTCATATTTTTGCTTAATATGTTAAATAAAGAAAAAAGTCATACGAATAAAAATACCCAAATTTCTATTAGCAAAACTATTATTACAGCTTTATACACACAAAGCTACTGTTGACTGAAACTTTGAATGAATATTCGAACTTTGATGTATATTATTCCTAATGAAGGAATGTCAGACGTTCTAACTAAAATAAATATCTATATAAGAAGGGAGCCATTAGTCCATAGCAATCATTTTGCTGGCGGAGTCCAAAAGTGTGTCTAGCAATCTAAGACGATCCAAAATGATTAAAAATATTTTAAGACTAATTAAAGATTAGAATTTACCCCTTAAAACCTCTTTTACACAGTTGTTAAATTTGGGCCCAGAGTACAGTTTTTGGGGTTTCAGCAAACTGCCCTCACATAAATTTTTTTTTGCCGTCCCTCCTCCCCAAATGCTGATTTAAGAAAATACAAGACTGTCTATGATTTTATCAAACCTCAAATAAATCAACTTAATGAAGCCTTAAAATAAATGTCCATAGAATCATGTGTCTTGTATGGACTACGTGTATCTTTAGGAATGAATGTGCCACTGCTTGGTATTGCTGCTCCTAAATTTAAGAAGCTTAATATATTGTTCTGTGTATAGTCTTAAATCGATTGTCTTTTACATACAGCACAGATTATTGGCATCTTTCATGGCTAAAATTGTTTTTACCCTTGAAAATAACTATTTTCCTGATAATCTACAATCATTGCTTGATCTAATCATTCCTGTACACTTTTGCTTACCGGGTCATCTGGAAACAGAGGTAAGGTTTTTATTCTTCAAATTCTTTGATTTCAGTTTTCCAATTGGTGTTCTTCAGATTCGTATGGAAAAGGAAAGAGGAAATTTGGAGAGGGGGACGAGAGATTTGACAACATTGCTTTCCAGTAAAATTATCAAATTCATAACCTAAACTAAATTATCTCAATAACTTGTTTTTCAGTTGACAAAGAAATAAATTAGGACCGATATATGGTGGTTGTAACTGAATTCACTTCATCTTTTTCTCTTGGCAAGTATGTATGTAATCACAAATTTATTAAACAAATTACAATACTAAATTTTTCTAAACAAGAGAGCATCAAAATGGATTAAATATTGGGTGATAAGGTGGTGGCCCTATATATCTGACTTTCTTGTGTAGATCATCTTTTGGCATGGATACACCCATCCTGGTGAAATGCGGTACACCGTTTGCTTGCGTTTTCTGTACAAATGAGCCAGAAGGTGATCTAAAGCTCGGATCTAAAGCATCGGCCACTTTGGTTTTCTCAGCACGATGTCTTTCTGAAAAAATATGGCCTTGGAACGGTGGTGGGGGCATCATTTCAATTTCGTAATATAAACCATCCTTAATTGGTCTATCAACAGGCATTAATGAGCTGCTTTGGTCATTCACTTTTGAATTCTCTTCCACTCCCAGAGAGAGCAACTTACTCGCAGCTTTATTTCTGTAAAACTTCTCATTTGTTAACTGGTTCTTTACTTGGCTTTCATCCTGCAAAACAAAGGCACAAAAATGTTATTATTAATTAGCAAAACTTTACTAAATGGAGAATAATTATGAGCGATTTGGAAGAAATTCTAAACTGACTATTTTAAGTAAAGGAAATAATGACAGAATTTTTTGTTTAAAATGGTAGAAAGTTGATTAATGGTCGCAAATTTTATGTCTGCTGATTGTATTTTTTCTTTTTTATTAAAAAGAGTCATATGCTACCGCTACTCACAAAAGACCAAGATGTCATTTTTACGTTACTCAAAACAAAAGGTATAGTTGAAATGGATAGTTATGTACCTTATAATAATCATGACCGGTGTATGTTCCTTGGAAGCTTTTCAGGAACATCCTGAGGCAATAACTAATACTCGACCCATAGCTAAGCATTACATCTCAATAATGTGGCTTTGAACCACTATAATAGTTTATTGACCTTGAAAATCAACAAACTCGCTGTGCAATTGGTTGCTCCTCTGCCTTTCATTATTTTTTAGCACATGCTCTCTGAAAAATTGAATGCTCATCTGTTATCAGTTATATTCAGCACATACTCTTTGTGGGTATGGAGTCAGCCATTTTTTTTATCTTACGGTTGGAAAGACTTATTGACATGAAACTTTCAGCGAATTTAGCACTTCAGGAAAATATGATTTATCTTTAATTTTGAAAATCGTTTTTTTTTTTGTATACACGGGCATTCCTGCCCTACCATTTCTTATATCTTAGGATTGGAGGACCTAATGGGATGAGACTTCCAGCGTTGCTACCTGTTGTGACAAATATAATTTTTTCTTTTTATGTCTGAATATTGTTTTTAGTTCTTATAAACAGGGATTTCTTGCCCCGACATAATAACCGATGCCCCGACATATGAGACGGCATAATAACCTGGCATTTTTAACATGCACGTACAATATTTCACGATTTTATCAATTAGACACAAAGAAAATTGAAGCAAAATATCAAGTTTGTCAGCGGTGGTTTGATCGTAGCAGGGGTGTGCACAAATCTTTCACGTTTGTTGGTAGTTTCTGCTTCTGTTGATATTAAAATAAAAATTAAATATTTTAATAAAAAACCTAATAGGAAGATAAAATTAGGCTCGAAATAAAATATAAAATAAATGAGAGATCATTAATTTGCAGCTTGTTTGTGGACAGATATTTCTTGAATGTTACTAAGAGTCATTTTCTTTACTATTTAAATAAAAGTGAATACTTAAAAGAAAGATAAGAATAGACTTGAAAGGAAATTTAAAATACACCGCATTTAGAAAATAAAAAGATGTGGAGTAAGGGTAAAACTTAGAGGGGAGATCATTTTAAAATCTTTATTTATTTAAGCATAGAATGGAGACTCTTAATTTCTGGGGGCACAATTGGATCCTTTTACATTCGTACTTGCACTTCTAAAAATTATTTAAAATTAATATAGGGGAGTTCTAAAAATAGCCTCCAACCTTAAATAATAGGAGTACTGTTCCTTCCTTTTCTAGATAATTTCTTCCGAGATTTTTATAAGTTCTTCTTTAATTTTGAATATACGATTATTAATTAATTTCTTTTTTTTTTGGGGGGGGGGGGGGTTAAAAGGAAGCCTTCAACCTGATACGGTTAAAGAAAAAATTCCAGAGTGGTGAAAAATAGTTTTGCAGCCCATTTTGTCTATTTATGAGGATTCAAGGCCCAAGGGAGAACTAAGAAGACACAACTTTAACACTGTAACATATAAAATATTCAAAATGAGCATTTGTTACACATCAAAAATACACAGAAAGAACAGATTGCTTAGTCTTTTTACAACATTTGTGGTCTATGCAGCCCCTCGATTCTCATCCGACGTTTTTTCACCATCTTTTGCTTGCTTTGGTCCTTTCTTGGGATTTAAAAAAAAATAACGTCCAACCCTCAATATCAAAAATATGAGGCTTTTTATGAATCCCTCCAGGATTTCTTATAGCTTCTCTATTATTTCACTTATTTTGTTGTGTATTTGAAGTTTTTTGGAGGGAAGGGTAATAAGAAGGGGCCAAAACTGAGGTTATAATTATTGCTTTAAATTAAACTTAAAAACATAAAGATGATGTTGGAACTTATGGAGACAGGGGGCAGGGGTAAATCAAGGCTGCAGTGTAACTCGACAAAGTAAATTAAAATATTTAGCAACTCTCAGAGCTAGGTTTTTTTTTACCAAAGTAAGCTAAATTAATCAAAATTAATTAATTAATTAATTAATTTGGTTAATTAATTAATTAACCAAAGTAATCAAAATTAACTTTGTAATAAAGGCCTATACTATTTGAATAGTATTGGAAATAATAAATGTATTTTCTAATAACAAATAGTAAGTAGTAATAGTAGATGTAATTACTGAAAATAGTAAATGTGCAATAGTAAATAAGTTAAATCGAATTTTTAGTGAGGGGCATACAAAAATAACATAGGAAAACGGGAGGGAAATTGAATATAGAATAAAATTTTAGTTGAATTAGTTTCAAAGAACATGAAAATCTAAATAATTTCAGCACCAAAATGCAATTTTTTAGTTTTTGTCTACTATGTGGGGTTAATTATCATTGATTTTACGATTAGAGTTAATAAAAGGCTTAGAAGTCTCAAAAGTAAAAACTAAAAGATCGAATTCGCCTTGAGAGAAAATGTAAAATTATGGCAAGGGTGTGATCAGATTATTTACACTTCTTGTTTATTTTCTCTTTGATTAGTTTTTAAACGAAATGACATTTGGAATTAAAAAAATAAGCTCGAAATAAAATATAAAATATTCTAGAGCGGAATAGATTGTAGAAGGGGTATGTGCAGATCTTTTGTGATTGTTAGTCGTTTAACTTTCATTAGCACACAAATAAAATTAAATTCAAAATAAAAATAAAATCTTGTTCGAAAGTACCCGTAAAAAAAAGAGCTTAAAAGACTCAAAACTATTCACAATTTATTTTGACTGACCTTGATAATACACTCTGAATGGATTAAAACACCAAGAGGAGCTTGTAGTGTAAAACAGTTTTGATGGAGCTGGGAGTCAAAGCATGGAGCAGCAAAGAGTCTTTTGACGCTTCTTTATCCTCTCTCTGAAGACCCAGTTCCACGTTCTCTAGCGTCTCTCCTTCCCTAAGCCTTCTCTAGAAGTTTATGCCCGATACCCCAAGTTATTCAAGAAATTATGCGGATAAGCATATCAGTTCATTACCACAGATTGGATCATTCAAGATGTGTATAGAACATTAAAGCGCCTAGTGTATTTGAACAAATATATTAATTCAAAAAAGTCCAGAAATTAAATAAAAAAAAAGTTTTATTAAATGAAAGTAAGGAGCAACATTAAAACTTAAAACGAACAGAAATTACTCCGTATATGAAAGAGGCTTTTCCTCCTCAACGCCTCGCTCTTTACGCTGAAGTTGGACTCTTTCTTTTAACTCTATTTTTAAAACAGTAAGAAACTTTAGCGTAAAGAGCGGGGCGTTGAAGAGGAAAAGCCCCTTTCATATACGGAGTAAATTCTATTCGTTTTAAGTTTCGATATTGCTCCTTACTTTCATTTGAAAAACCCTGTTTTTTTAATTAATTTCTGGACGTTTTTGAATTAATGCATGTTTTGATCTTGGCTCTCCGCACAATAACTAAAAAAAAATTTGCATATTAATTAATTGCAATTAATCGGAAGATTTTGAGAAAAAAGGAGCGAGGGAGGAAGCCTAGTTGCCCTCCAAGTTTTTGATTACTTAAAAAAGCAACTAGAACTTTTCATTTTTTACAAACGTTTTCATTGGTAAAAAATATACGTAACTTACGAATTAAATTACATAACGAACTTCTATATTCGTATGTTTTTACTGCGTATATGAGGGGGTTCAACCTTCGTCGCTCTTTACACTAAAGCTTAGATTTTGTCCCAATTCCTTAAGAATGACCTCTGAATCACAAAGGCCGTAGCATAAATAGTTGAAATTACTAAAAATACTTAAGCGTAAAGAGTTAGGTATAACGAAGAGGTAAACACCCCATATGCGTAATAATTTCTGTTCGTTTTAAGTTTTAATGCTGCGCCTTACTTTCATTACAAAAAAATATTATATTTGTTTTTTCTTTGTTTTTTCAAATAATGCTAGAAAATCCTGCGCCCCTTCATTGAAATTTTCTTCCCCCATGAGAAGTTTCTCCATGGAAATATTCTCCCACATAACCCCCCCTAAAATCCCCCTCCCCCTAAACCAAAAAAATTCCCCCCTGAAAACGTCTGTACACTTCCTAGTAACCATTACTATATGTAAACACAGGTGAAAGTTTGCAACTTGCAGCCCCTCCCACGGGGACTGCGGGGGAGTAAGTCGTCCCCAAAGACATAGTTATTAGGGTTTTCGACTATGGCGAATAAAATGGCTATCTAGAATTTTTATCCGCTGACTTTTGGGAAAAAATGAGCGTGGGAGGGGGCCTAGGTGCCCTCCAATTTTTTGGTCACTTAAAAAGGGCAATAGAACTTTTAATTTCCATTAGAATGAGCCCTCTCACAACATTCTAGGCCTACTCAGTCTATACGATCACCTCTGATAAAAAAAAACAAAAAAAAAAAACAAAAAAAAAAAACAAATAAACACGCATCCGTGATCTGTCTTCTGGCAAAAAATGCGAAATTCCACATTTTTGTAGATAGGAGCTTCAAACTTCTACAATAAGGTTCTCTGATACGCTGAATCGGAAGATGTGATTTTCGTTATGATTGTATGACTTTTAGGGGGTGTTTTTCCCTATTTTCTAAAATGAGGCAAATTTCCTCAGGTTCGTAACTTTTGATGGGTATAACTAATCTTGATGAAACTTATATATTTAAAATCAGCATTAAAATGCAATTCTTTTGATGTAGCTATTGGTATCAAAATTCCATTTTTTAGAGTTTCAGTTTCTATTGAGCCGGGTCGCTCCTTACTACAGTTCGTTATCAAGAACTGTTTGATTTAATTTGCTTCGGTCAAAATAGGAAGTGAGATCAGTAGTTGCTTCAGTATAGAATCTGAAATTATACAGTGATGTGTCCTATGGACATTCTTGTGGATTATTTTTAAAGAAAATGCCCCAGAGGACCAGGGCTAAAGCTCTAATTGGTCACGGTATCAAATAATGCAAGTAATTAAATGAGAACATGCATGGCATGATGAGGGGGATTCCGAATAATCATGGTAGGGAAATCAGCCCCACTTGTCCTGTTTATCTAACCTCCCCTCAACAGTGATAAAAATTTTGAAAGAGGTTTTCTGTTCCAAATAATCATAAAGTCTAATAGTTATGTATCCAGGGATGGTATGCTCCCCCCCACACACATCTACCTGGGAAGGACTGACAATTATGGAGTTTACTCATTGTTAACATGCAGGATTACCATTGGGAAAGTGGGGAATGGTGGATCCTTACTATGTCGAAAAAATCCGAGGATACTACGGTCAACTTCAGCAGATGCTAATTGGTGTTTTGGACTTGACAAAAGGCACTATATGCGCCCTGATTATAGCAAATACGAATCTGTAATATTTTAGGAATGGCTTAGAAAATCAACTATTAGTAACTGCAACTGCTATGACTGTAACTACTTGCAACTGTTACTATTCCAGCTTGCAACAACTTTAAGCAAATTTTGATTTGTATATATTGAACCAAATACAAGCATATTATGTTCATGCTGGTTGTCAGAAGGGTATAGCAGCATTATCTCAGGAATAGCTAAGGATATTAAGAGGTCAATTTTAGTGCTTGTTAATGGTTTTAGAAAGTGATCGGAGGGCAACTAGGCTCCTTTTCCCCTGTATAGACACACCCCTAAACGCCGATCTACATTTTGAAATGCTATTTCGTCCAAAATAATCAAATTGTCTGTTAACTATGCCTCTTGGGAGACCACGTCCCCTAGAGCACTGGGGCAAGGATTGTGAACTTTACTTTTCCATTAATTACGTGCAAAGTTCATCATTCTGAAAGAGGAGAATGTTTTACCCTGAGTATATTCGAGGAGGCTAAGGGTTTTAAACTTAAACTTTTTTTTACTGAAACTTCTTGCAATTTTAACTACAACTGTTTGCAAAAGTGACTGCATGTACTTGTGACTGTGACTGCTCATGTAACTGTTTTTACTTCGGACGTCGGCTACTTTTACTTGCGACTACTGTTAGGAAATATTAAAGCTGATGGTGAACAAAACCCAAACCTTCGTCTACATTCCAGTTGCCAAAAGAGCGTGTCAGCAACATCTTAAAATCGCTTTGAGTGTTAAGTTGAAGCTTTCGGAACATGTTGAGGGTGTTACTAGAATTTTAATATTGGAATCTTATTGAATGTTGGTATCTAATGCCTGCTCGATCTTTTTAGATATTTCCTATCCCGCAATACTGATTGATATTTGAAAAGCCATCTATTCAAAATGGAAAAAGGTCTGTTAAGTATATCACTAGGTATACCATACCTCCCAATTCCAGGAGCAAGGATATTAAACTATGCAATTTGCATAGTGGACTATGGACTACTAGAAAATATGATTTCACCTCTAGGTATAATAGCTATTTGGGTGTATCTCCGTAATACGCTTCTTCTCCAGCCTTGCTTCAATTGAGGGTGCCGGAGGTATTTTACTGAGTTATTGCAAGACGGGGTATTAGCCCCTTCGCGTGAAATGGTTTTGTAAGGTCTAGTTCTCTTATAAGAGTCGAAGGTGATGGAGGACATCAAGCGCCCCCAAAACCCAACCACCCCTCTCTTAAAAAGATCCCATCTGATTTAAATTGCAAGATAGCCATTTTGTTCAAAATAGTCCAAAAACATATAAAAATGCCTTCAGGGGTGAAACTTCCCCCCCCTGGGGAAGGGGCTGTAAATTATTCCCTGGGGGGCTTACAAGGTTTTTATGGAATGTTTGGTCATATGAATTTTCAAATGGGCCTCATTTGATTTGAAGTTGAAATTTAGAGTGCCCTTTTTAAGAGTCAAAAGTGATTTGATAGCAACAAGCCCCCCCCCCCCCTTCATCTCCATTATTACCCAAAACAAAAATCCAAACAAAGTTTTGAGGAATCTATTTTTCAGCATTGTTGAAAGAATAAGTAATTATACATTCGGGGATGTTAACTCCCCCCCCCCAAGGTCTCAGGGCAAGGGCCTTAGGTTAGGCAATTTGTTCGCTGCTTGCATATAGTATATGCTATTGAGAAAAGAAATGCATGTTTGACTTCTACTTTCCCAAAATACGAAGGGTATTAAGGCGAGTCTTTCAGGGAATATTTAGGGGAAAGTTGAACTATATCAGAACTTGTTTTGTGTATATGGGTTGTCATAAGGGCGTAACACAGGAATAGCTGAATATATTAATTTGGAACTTTTAGGAAATGATAAGGGAGATGATCAATTAACCAAAAATGCAATATTTGCACGCTACTACTACTATAACTACCACTGCTTCTACTGATACTGCAACTTCTGCTACTACAACCACTGCTATCGTTAAAAATGCTACTTCTAAAGCGAGGACTACTAAGGCTGAGTATATTTAAATTAACATTCGAGGAAACATTGAGGGGAAAATTAAACTAAATCAAAACATACTATGTGCATAGAGATTGCTGATACATGGGGATCAGTAATATTTCTGGAACGGCTTATCGTATCAAGAGGAAATCAAATGGGATCATTCAATGGGATCGTGAGTCGGATGTTCAGTTGACTAGAAGGCAAAATATGCCTGCTGCTGTCGCTTTTAGTACTGCTGCTACCACTGTTACTACTACTAATAATAATACACTATTACAGGTGCTACCGGACCTACTACCACCACTACTACTACAATATTTGCACATTAGGGTTACGCGTATGAAGGTGAAAATTTGGCAGAATATTAAGCGGTAATTTAAACTAAATAAAGACAAACTATGTGCAGGCATATTGTTAAAAGCGCATATCTCAAGAATAGATTTGGAAAGTTAGAACTTTCGAAGAATACTTAAAAGAGAGACTAACACAGCTACCACTGCTACTTTTACTAATACTATTACTGCAATAAGTGTATTCCATCTACTGATTCAATTACAATCCACTTAAGCAATATTTCACCGTGTCAAGGTTAACCTTTAGGGGCATCTTGAAAGGGATACCATTGCCACTATTCTTGTTGTTACTACTAATAAAACATTAAAATCTCAATTATTTCTTCTACTGCAACCGCAACTACTGCGACACTCGTACTATTAAGGCTAAAATTTGAGAGCATATCGATGGTAAATTCGAACTAACAAAAGACACATTTGCACCTTAATTGTCAAACGAGGGTATCTTACGAATTGATTTGAGTATTAAGTTGGATCTCTCTGAGAATACTTAAAGGGGAAGATCAAGTGACCAAAAGCCAATGTGAGCACACTACTACTAATATAAATACCTATACATTTTTAGCCGGGAGCTTTTATTGTAAGTGTTTTATTGTTTACTATTTTCTTTGCTGAAGACTGCCCTTAGATATAGGGCCGAAATATACAAATAGGTTTTGTTGGGTCACTGTCTTGGGAAAGAAGTCCTCATTATTCTCTCTTCTGTGATCGTGAAATACGGTCTATTATTTTGGACTTGCAGTGTTAATGTTGTTGCATATTTGCGATGGCCGGTAAGCTCATTTGGAATCCCGTAATAAATTTTTGTCACGTGCAGATAGAATTGCAAAAAGCCATGATGAAGTCACAAAGAGAGCAGCCCAGTTTTTCCAAATTAAGACACTATGAAAGTAAAAGAGATCTTATGGACAGAAGCAAGTTGTCTTGCTCGAATATCCACAAAGGCTTCTATGAGCGACAATTTTTTAGAAACGATCAAACTGTTACAGATTTGTGATGACGATAAGGTTGCTCTGCCTACTTTCCTTATTTTCGAGCCAGCAGAAGTCCCCTCGATCCCAGGTGAAAGTACCAATGATTGTTACACTCAAGATTGCGTAAATGTGTAACAAATTAGACATTCTGATGGTTCTAAACTTTTCAAAAAGTAAACCTGTAATGAAAAGTTGCTGCTGAATATATATTTTCAAACCATCCTATGCCGTGATTGTCCAAAATTTACCAATTAACCTGGCCAAACCAGAATCAAGGAAGGACTTCTTAGAACAAGCATGTGGTGATGTTAGCTCAAAAATTGAGCTAAAGTACACCTGAGGTGACAGGAAAGCTATCCCTGCATCCAAATGTGATGCTCAAGCAATAGAGAATGCACATCATAGCTCTAGCAGCACCATTAGCGATAAGGTTAAAAGTCCTTCTCACTTTGGAATAGTTAGACGTGTCCCAAATGATCCGACTTCTGATGATGTCAAGTCTCTCGTGCCAGATTGTAGTGAAGCAAAGCAAAGCTGCTCTACCGGATTTTTCAGACTGAAATTTGAAACAAAAGAGGATTTACTACGAGCAATGAAGTTCCCATTAGTGAACGGTTTCGAACGATTCCCCATTCAAGACTTTTTGCTCCCTTCGATGCAATAAATGCCAATCACACGGACATATTTCAAGTACACGTATGAATAGAATTTATTGTTCTGTCTCTGGAGAAAAAAGGTCACGGGAGCTCTCAAAACAGCCCCCCACCAGAAACCAGAAAAATGCGCTCTTTGAAAATCAGACAGTCAATCATGTTACAATAGCAAATGCCGTATTGCACAAGCTCTGCTGAAAGGTAAATTTAGTTCAAAATGAGAATCAGATGCCGAATTCTGTCGTGGAATATTAATTGAAAAGTTACCGATCGAATCCCAATTCTGTCGCAGCTCTTGTAGTCCCATGACCTAGTTCTGATTCAGGAGCATTTCCTGTCGAAAGACTGCCAAAGCCTGTTACCCCTATTTTATAATTTTTACATCTTCTTTTGTAGCGCAGTTGTGAGACTGCGAGACATACAATCTGGCGGTCTGTCTAATCTATCCCGATTCCTTTGCAAGTTATTAGCAGAGACTGATTACTTTATTGCCGCTAAGCTTGAAAATCATGTAGTAATTAACGTTTATCTGCCTACAAATTATAGCAACGAAAAGTCTGTTTCACGATTTGCGTCTGCCTGCAAGCTTTTAGGCAGGTTTGTTAAAAAAGTTGCCTCTAATTCTGTTATAACCAGCGGAGATTTTAATGTAGATATAACAAACTCAAAGTCTCCCATATCACAAATCTTTTGGGACTGCGTTCCTCACGACTATTGTGTATTGCCTAAGAATGACAACTTTTCATATATTAGGTCGCCCTCCTCAACTTCTAGCTTAGACCATGTTGTTGCATCGTTTGGCAGTCACGAGGTCAAAGTTTCAAAAGAAGGATTCTACTCTGATCGCCTTCCTATCTTTACCTGCTTTTACTCATCCCAACCTATGGCTCAAAATACAAATCAAATTGGTTTTCCTGCCGAGATTGGAAAAATGTGTCAAGTGAGTCCTTCAGTAGAGTATGTGGCGAGATGTGGAGCAAAATCAAAGTGCCTTTCAATCTTTTATGCGATCGTACTGTGCTGCCATAAAGTAAAAAGGAAATCTCAGTTGAGCTCACTTCCTACTTGTCACAAATAAGTCACGCGCTGAAATGTGCTGAAAGAAGCACCGTTCTGCTTCGATATGTTCATAACAAATCGCAGCCATAAGATTGGTAGAAAATAGAGAGCTAGTGAATGCGTATAATTCAGCCAGGCTGTAGCTTTCTATTTGGAACGACTGTGGTCGCCCGTGAGATGGCCTAGTAAATGACTTGAGGCTCCATACAAAACGGAAATTTAAGAAGGAGTTGAAAAACCATAAGTTAATGCTGATCCAGAAAAATATGATCTATATTGCTGAAGACCCCTCCAAAATCTGAAAGTACAGTAAGCCTACCAATGCCCAGAGCGCTATTGTGCCTGAAAAAAGTGGGTTGTATGTTTCACAATGGAGTTCAGTGCTCCCAACAAAAATATAGAGGAGTTTTATCAAAACAGCTTGACCTTGTTCTTTCAAATAAGACGAAATCTTTCCTGGTTGTGTGACCAAGTGCTATTCACTCTTTGATTCCAAAATTAAAAACAAAATCTTCCTCTGGTGTTGATTCTATTTCAGCAAGGCGCCTGCAAATTGGAGGTTCTTTAATTGAGCAACATTTAGCAATACTGTTCCAGATGATCCTTGTTCATGGTGTAGTACCTTTGCAATTTTATATCGGACAAATAACTCCCATCTTAAAAAAATTTTAACTCCCATCTTCTCTTTGCAGTTCTTATCGACCAATTACCGTCTCGTGTACTACTTTCAAGCTCTTTGAGTCTTTTTTGAAAGAGGTATTGAAGAAAATTGTTCCACTCCTCTTCGTCAGTTTAGGGTACCAGCGAGGCTTATGTAGAGAGTATGCTCTCTTTCTACTTATAAATGTGCTGAAGGATATTGAAAAAAGAGGTGATTTCTTGATCTTATGTGCACTCGATGTTGCAAGAGCTATTGACTCGTGTACATTTTCACAGGTTTTGCTCGAGGCACTTTTGAAAGGTACTGATGATGCGGTAATCAGTAGTTTAAGATACATGTATAGAAATCTGTATACTGGAATCAAAGATAGTAGTCAACTATTTAAGATTCTGAAAGGTGTATGCTAAGGAGCACTGATTTCTCCAGTTTTGTTTAATAACTGTGATACCGGTGTGCTCAGGATAAGCTGAACTGTACTTTTATCTTCAAGGGAGTTGATCTTTCGTTAGTTAAGTATGCGGAGGACCTACCAAGCCTTTCCGGCACTTTTCAAGGATGCTCTCCATCCTTTGAGTTTCTCCAAGAAGAGTACAAACACATTGGTTTGAGGTTTAATACTGATTAAACAGTTGTTCTACGATTCAACTATAAAGGGAAAAGAAAATCAATAAGTCTATCTGGCCCTGAGGTTTCTTTAGCTAGCAGCATTAGTTAAGTAGGCACGCGTACCGGAGCAAACCTGAAAGAAACTGTGAAACTAACAATTAGAAATTATGCCAGTAATGCCTCCCTGACTTCAAACGATTCGTATCTAAGTAGAGTTCACAGTTCTAACTTGTATAATAGCCTATCAGTCCTCACTTACTTGCACTTTCCCCTGTTTGGTCTTTCCCGAATTGTGGCAAAAGAAAGCAAGTTCACATCCTTTACTTTAAATTTGCAAAGTATTTAATGGAACTTCCAACTTGGACAAGTAAATCTTTACTGCAAAGAAAGCATGAATTGGCAAACCCAGATGAAGTTATTGAGAAGCGCATTTGTGATTTCACTGTCGAAGGCCAGAAGTCTTACCATCTTTGGTCATTTCTGTTTGTCCCTTGTTTGTATTTGTCAAAGTGTGTTTTTATTTCTGTTTTCTCTTTTTTGTTTTTTTTCTTGATTTTTACTCTGTCTTTTTCTGAACTTTCTGCCCAGTTTTTTTTTTGATGGGTTATAAATAAGATGAAGATGATGATGATGATGACAACGCACTGTATGTATACTTGTTGCCAATAAGACATCTTAGCAATATCCAATGAACATTTGAGGGTATTACTTTCATTATATTTAACTAAATCAAAATAGTGCGAGTTTATCAAGGACGTCAAAGAGCATAGATAGGATCTTTTAGGAACGACATTAAGTTATATGGTTCAGGTCAACTAGAGGAGGTATAAAGCTAAATTAAACGCTACTATTTGTTTCAAGATTTTCAAAAGGGTTTATGTTGACAAGAATTGGTGAAAAGTTTCTACAGTATACAAATAGCAGACCAAACTGTAAATTCTTTAACAAAAAGGAAAATGTTTAAACTGTTATTTTCTATTTCCCTGAAAAAGAATGTGTCAATATAAAGAGAGCAGAAATAATTTAAAAACTTTTTTCACAAAATAAGCTTTTAAAGAAAATTAAAAAACTCCATTAAACAAAAAAAACAAGCAAAAATAGAATTAAATAATCTACCAAGAGTAATACTGTCCCAAATCAGTATATATAGATAAATGAAGCCGAAAACGAACAGAAACTACAATATATCACCGGGTCCCACTAAAAACGAGCAAAAACTAGACCTACGTTGCCCGGGCAACGTGAAGTGTTGCGGAAACCTTTGTCCAGCTTCGCCGACTAAAGTGTTGCGAGAGCAACACTTTGGTTTTGTTTCTTCATTATCGATCAGTAACCACAAGCTCAAAGGCTATTCCCTAACGTTGAAATACCAACAACAAACTCGTATCGAAAGAAGGGACTGAATTGACTTTGCAGCCAGTTAAACTTTATCCTTTTCAATCGTAGACATCGTGACAATTGAAAACTCGGGAAAATATCTTATATAATCTAGTTGGTATTATAAAGCTATCCCTAACTTTTCAGGATCAAAATACCATAGATGACATTCTATTAATTATTACGAAACTATCTCATTGTTTTACATTCTCGTTTGTGCTTGTTTCTTTACTATCGGTTAAATGATGAAGATGTCAGCCTATAGAAGTTTTTAAAACGGTATGTTCGAACAAAGACGCAATCAGTTATCACATGACCAAAGGCTATTCCTCAGCGTTGAAAAAACAACAACTGCAAAACAATATCGAAAGAAGGGACTAAATTGACTTTGCAGCCTGTCGAACTTTGTCCTTTTCAATCGTAGACATCGTGACGGATGAGAACTTGGAACAATATCTTATATAATCTAGTTGGTATTATAAAGCTATTCGTAACTTTTCAGGATTAAAATACCATAGGTGACACTAATTATTATGAAACTACCTCACTTTTTTACGATATCGTTTGTACCCGTTGCGTAAACACTAAATTCTGTCAGATTTAAAGAGATCGAATACAATGTGCACCAATTTGCACAAATTTATAGCCCAAAGTGAACAGATTCTTACTTACAAGTCCCTCTCCCGTGCTAGACATCAAATTCACCGGAAAGAAATAAATGGGTACACCAACTAGCAACAGTTGCAAACCCGTCATTGCTGAAGATGATTTTAGCCGAACATCCGACTATTACTTACAAGTCCCCTACATGCCTTACCACTGGAACCAAATTAGTTTAATCATCAAATACACCGGAAATAAATAATAGGTAGGCCTACACCATCTAGCAAAAGTGGCAAACCCCTCGTTGCCGAAGATGATTATGAGCTAACAACCGTTTCTCGCCCTAAGTGAACCGATTCTTACTTATAAGTCCCTCTCTCGTGATAGGCATCAAGTTAACCAGAAACAAATAAATGGGTACACCAACTAGCATAGTTGTAAATCCCTCATCGCTGAACTTGACTGTAGCCTAACAGCAGATTATTACTTACAAATCTCCTACATGTCTTACAACAGGAACCAAATCGGTTTTACCATCAAATACACTGGAAACAAATAATAGATACACCAACTAGCAAGAGTTGCTAACCCCTCATTACCGAAGGTGATTATTACCTAACAGCCGACTGTTGCTTTCAAGTCCTCTATATGTCTCACAATTTGTATCAGCCTAGATTTCGGTTCAGTGTGTACCTTACTACTAAAGTTGTCAACCCCTTGAAACTTTCAAACGGGTATACCTCATGAAGGAATATTTGTACCAAAAAATGGATGTTATATACTTTGATCAGCTCATCAAGAGCTATCCATTGCCGTTGAAAAAAAAAAATTCTATCTGTCTTAGTTCAAAAGTTGATTTCTTTGCCGGCGGCCAACTTTCTAACGTCACCACTTAGAAAGGAGCAAAGGATTAGCTCCAATTTCTTTAGCAATGAGAGAACTCTTAAAGTTTATTGGCACATCGAAGACCATTTCTCTACCGTAATCCCAAGTCCGAAAAACCGAATGATAAACTCAGCTGAAATAACGAACAGAAATGGGTAGAAACAATAGATGGCAGCACTTTCGGACCCGTGAGAAAATGCCACATTTTTGCTTCTATAAATTTTTCTATCTATCACTCAAAGAAGATATATTGGCTGTGGGGCCGGGTAACTGCCGCAGTCCGTCTTTAATTCGAAAGTGGTGCCTGCCTGCTTGCCTGCTAGAACGGAGCTTTCCACTCGAAAGCAGAAACATGGTTTGATGAAACGAAAGCTTGGCTGCGCAACTTCAGATATTCCGCTCTGACATAGGCTATAAAACTCCACTTCACTTCGCACACCATAGGCTCTGCCTCGTGGACAAGCATAAACCATCCTTTTTGGCCCCAAGCAAGAGTTCTGCGGAGCTTTCCAAAATGTAATATCATATTCATCAATCCAGCCTGAGGTCCACACTTTCCGTAAAAACCGCACAGACCTTGACAGTTTCCAGGAATAAGCTGAGATCGGCAGCTTAGGAAAAAAAAACGGGACAAAACCAAAGTGTTGCTCTCGCAACACAATTAACATGAGTAGGGCTCATAACCCCTATGTCCTCCCACGACTAGAACATAATTTTCACCTTACTGAAAACAAAAGTACAAATGAATGTGCATTGTCAGTCTAATATACAGATGCTAATATTTATTCCTTAGAATTTCAATAATTTTTTATATATTAAACTTTCAAAAATGAACACATTATTTTTTTTCAGTTAAATACAAGTTATGTTCTGGCATTGAGAGGGCAGAGGGGTTATGAGCCCTATTCATGTTAATTTCTGCTCGTTTTGAGTTTGACTCTGTTATTTATTGAAATGAATATATTGTAATGTATATATATATATATATATATATATATATATATATATATATATATATATATATATATATATATATATATATAAAGAGAGAGAGAGAGAGAGAGAGAGAGAGAGAGAAAAGATGGGTATACACATATAAATTGTCAGATGTTTATACGTACATAATTTGAGCCATTGACCCGGTTTTGATTGTCTTTTGTCAGAAGGATATCTTTTTCCGTGGACATGTGAGCCCCTCTTACATCTGGGTAACTTGTCATTTTGCGACGACGGATAGATACCATAGGCATAGACTAAAAAAAAAAACCCACAATTATGACCAAAACTTCCATTAATTTTTTTTTACATCGATAACTGAGATATCTACAAGCTTAAAAAAATAATTCCTTAAAATATTTTCTACAGCTCATGATTGTTTCATTATAGGCAAGTTTTCTCTGTGCACTATGACGGCAAGAATATTTTACTAGTGCTGGTTAACAAAAATCTTGAACAGCAGAAAGGTCTGGTCAAGTACAAAAATCAGAAAGCAGCATTACTTGAAATAAAATTTAAGAAATAAATACAAGGTGTTATTCTTAACAACATATAAAGGCTTAACCGCATTAAAAATGTAAAGAACAAAATTGCTAGCAATTAAAATTGAAGATCTATTGAACTAAGTTCCGTTGTTTTCTTTGGGTCTTTTCTGCAAGTAATAAGATAAAAGTCTCTCTTTATATTTTCCGGATTATTATACGGAACAAGTTGATAGCCTATTGTTACTATGCTTATTTGTAGAAAACTGTCTTTGCATGTCCATGTTGTTTCTTTGGGCCAATTTTTTCAGTACAAACCCGAAAAAAGAGTTTATTTTTTTAAATATAAATATGTACAATTTCTCAAGTGATTTCTATGAGTTCTCATAGTCTACGAAAGTACACAGATCTTACTAATAAAATAATATTTACTGATAGACCCTCGGGGTAGGGAGAGGATCGCAGGCTGTGGGATATCCTTTGTGGCACAAGAAGAATTTTTTTTACTTTTCTTTTACAACTTCTTTTTTGAAAGCCTTTTTTTTAGATCAGCTTTTGTTACTTTCCAGTTTGAAAATTTAATTATTGTTTAGTGTTAGGAATTTTTATAATATTTGTTTTTCCAATATTTCTGCTTAAGAACCGAAATGCTAAAGCGCAATTTTACTTATGAACAAGGTCTGCATAGTTGGCCAAACTTTCGATGAATGTAATTTTGTGCAATACATTTTTATAATGGTCTTACTATAGCACTTTGGGTTGATGGAGAGGGGTAATATTATTCATACGAACTAAAGATCTCCATGATTTTCTGCCTTCCATAAGACTGAAGCTACCTTTTTACCCCCTCGTGTAACAATCTTTGAACAAATTTGTATCTTAATATATTGTAATATATATATATATTAATATATGTAATATATATATATATATAGCAATATATATTGCTAATATATTGTTGTATCTGTTTATTTACTTTAAAAATTTTTTTATGGTTATTTATAAAATATGGCGCTGTTGTGTTGTTTTTAAAGGCCCCCCCCAAAGAATACAAGGTTTGTGGGAGTTAAGATTTATTTTTTCACTTTCAACCTCTAATTTTTCCTCTTTCTAGTACGTGTGAGAACAATGGTGAATAACATTTGTAGTCCTTTTAAAATATTTTTATAGAACAAGATTTCTGCAGTATCAAACGGTTGAAATGACTATAATGAGCTTTTTCAGTCCCACGGAATAGTTCATACAGTATTAAACGGTTTAAATGACTATAATGAGCTTTTTCAGTCCCACTGAAGAGTTCCTACAGCATCAAATGGTTGAAATGACTAATGCGCTTTTTCAGTCCCACTGAACAGTTCATACAGTATGAAACGGTTGAAAAGACTATGATGAGCTTTTTCAGTTCCGCTGAATAGTTCCTACCATATCAAACGGTTGAAATGACTATAATTAGCTTTTTAATTCCCACTGAAGAGTTCCTACAGTATCAAACGGTTTAAATGACGATAATGAGCTTTTTCGGTTCCACTGAATAGTTCCTGTAGCATCAAATGGTTGAAATCCCTATAATGCGCTTTTTCACTCCCACTGAATAGTTCCTACAGTATCAAACGGTTGAAATGACTATAATGAGCTTTTTCAGTCCCACTGAATAGTGCTTTAAGTGTGATATTCGAAATCTCGTTCACTCTTTCAATGAGTATATAAATATGGCCCTGAGTATAAATCTATTAGCAAATAAAAATAAATATAAAACAATGATTGCAATTTTGAGCAGAAAGTGACAATGTGAAAGAACAAAAAAGGCGTGTTCGTACCCAAAAACATTAGCATTTTTTAAGGATTCTAAGGGTCTTTCCGATCACTTATAGCAGACTATACTTTCTTTAATTTGATGAGTTTCCAGAAACAAAAAAAAAAAAAAAACGAAGAGGGAAAGAAAGAAATAAAATAATAAACACCTTTCTAGATTTTTTTTTTGTTTAGTACCGGCACATGTATACAACACAATTCACACGGATGCATAAGTTGGAACTTAATACTATAGTTGTAATCTTATAATTGTGTCAGTATTGGAAGCACCATATTAATATTTAAGTTGGCAAATGAAGAATAAATAAAAGATGAGTTGCACTAAATATGAAAGCACAAAATATAAATACTGTGCGATTCCACACACACGTACTGCTTTTGGCGTTCAATGCTCATACCGGCACTTTTCACTTGTGTCGTCATAAAATTGTAACCACCTTTCGAAAGTTCTCTGATTTGGCCAACCCCTCCTGTCTTAATACTTTTGGGGAGTCTGAAACAAATGCACGAAACTGTTTCCTGTGATTCAGGTTATTCTGAAAATTCATTTCTGCTGTTTCTTACTTCTTACTTGTAAACAGGACAAAAACAAATCATTATTATCCACTCCATTTAC
Source organism: Artemia franciscana (assembly GCF_032884065.1). NCBI lineage: Eukaryota > Metazoa > Arthropoda > Branchiopoda > Anostraca > Artemiidae > Artemia > Artemia franciscana. The sequence continues at coordinate 68,198,587 of NC_088863.1, read as the reverse complement.
ACTGTTTCCGGAACGGATTGGGAAATCGAGTTAAAAATGTTCAGAGGGAGCTTGGGGGGTCCTCCAATTTTTACTTGGAGGTAAGGATAGGGATACATTAAAGAAGCTTGGAACATCTCAGAAATAATGTTTTGGAACCAAGGTGAAACTTTTGGGATGTTGACGGGATATGAGGCAAATGGATTCCATATCTAACGTTTAAGCATAACTTTGAGCTTTTTCATTTGAGGCGGAGAAATAAATTTAAAACCAGTACATGCACCTAGGCTATTAAAATAGTATATGTGAAAGAATAGATTTATTTTTTAAACATCTATCAGGAGCCATAAGGGTCGAATTCACAGTTCGCGAGTCTAGAACAATAAGAGAGGCACAACAAGAACGACAAAAACAATTAAAACAAAAAGAAAAAGGTGTATACACTAAGAGAAGATATAAATTAAACATAAAACGTATAAAATGGTCCTAAGCCGAACTTCATGCAAAACCTGCTAAAGAATATATTAAAACATTTCAGGACCAATAGAAATATCATTTGTTGAACAAATTAGGTTAAACCCTCACGTAGCAAAAAAATTGAAAAAAAGAGAGATCAAAGCAGATAACGTCCCGGCTCAGTAGTAACCGAAACTAAAAAACGAGATTTTGATACCGACAGATATATCAATGGAATTGGATTTTTATGTTGATTTGAAATATATAAGGTTCATTAACTTTAGTCTGAACCATCAAAGGTTACGAGCCTGAGCAAATTTGCCTTGTTTTCAAGAAAAGGGAGAAACACCCTGAAAAGTAATAGAATCTTGATGGAAATCACACCATTAAATTCGAAGTATTAGAGAATCCTATTTTAGAGGTTTCAAGATCCTATCAGCAAAAATGTGGGATCTTGTATTTTTTGCCAGAAGGAAGATCAAGGATGCAGGTTTGTCGGCTATTTACTTTTTTGTTTTTTCCAGGGGTGATAGTATCGACCCAGTGGTTATAGAATATCGAGAGAGAGAGAGCTCATTTGAATGAAAATTAATAGTTCCAGGGCCCAAAAACTGGACGGCAACTAGGCCTCCTCCAACGCCCTTTCTTCTAAAAATCGTCCGACCAAAATTTTGAGATAGCCATTTTGTCAAGCATAGTTGAAAGGCCAAATAACTATGACTTTCGAGATATCTTGACGCCTACAGCCCCTGGGAAAAGGTCTTTAAGTTACAAAATTTGCCCATTGTTTACGTATAGCATTTGCTATTGGAAAGTATGAATGCATTTTTTTAGTGTGGGAGGGGATTTTTCTACCGTTGTGATTTTCCGCGTGGTAATTTTCCGTTTGGAAGAAAGTTTTCGGAAATTGAATCTTTCAGGAGAAATTTCACACTGGTTTAATTTGCCACAGTTCGTATATAAATTCTTCTAATGTCTCGCTTTCTCTTTGCTGTCTCAATTTTGCGCATGGAAATGTTAAGGATCATTGTCCGGGGTAAATTTTTACCAGGACTGAATTGGCTAGAAAATAAATTGGTGAGGAGGAGGAGTTTTACGTGGAAGTTTAGCCAGATTTCTTTGTATTATTTAAAAAAAAGATCAGTAATTATATAAAAAAATATTTTTTTTCAGTTGAAAGTAAGGAGCAACATTAAAACTTAAAATGGACAGACATTGTTACGTATATGAGGGAGATTGCTCATCCCCAAAACCACGTTATTTACGCTAAACTTTGGATTGTGTCCCGATTCTTTAAGAGCGACTACATCTAAACCGTAAGTAAACTTATAAAACGTGAGCTAAAGCGTAAATAAGATGTGTGAACTTCCAAAATGTAATATCTTGGATGGAAAATTCTGACTTTCAGGTGTCGAAATGGTGGTCTTACGTTGATACGTTAAAACCGTAAATGAACTTGTAAAACGTGAACTAAATCGTAGGTAAATCGTCTTAACTTAAAAAATTTAATATTTTAGATGGAAAAAGCTAAATTTCAGGTACCAAAACAGTGGCCTTACGTTGATACATTAAAACCATTAATAAGCTTGTAAAACGGAGACTAAATTTTAGACAAAACGTGGGAACTTCAAAACTATATTGCGTTAGATGAAAAAGCTGATTCTCTAGTATATAAACAGTCATCTTAGGTTGATATATTAAAACCAAAAATAAACTTGTAGAACCTCAACTAAAACGTAAATAAAACGTAAAAAAATCAGAATTTGAGATATCGGAACATATAGCTAACGTTAAAAGGTTAAAACCGTCAATAAACTTGTAAAACGTGAACTAAGGGGTAAAAAATTTCAAAATTTAATACCTTAGATAGAAAAGGCTGAGTTTCAGAATTAAAACAGTCGTCTTACGTTTATACATTAAAACCGTAAATAAACTTGTAAAACGTGAACTTAAGCGTAAATAACATGTGTGAAATTCAAAAATTTAACGGAAAAGATAGAAAAAAGCTGAATTTCTGGTGTCAAAACAGTCGTCTTACGTTGATTCATGAAAACCAAAATCGTAAAAAGTAAACTAAAACCTGAACAAAAAGTATGAACTTCAAAAGTTTAATATCTTAGGTGGGAAAAGCTCAGTTTCCGGTATCAATTCAGTCGCTTTACGTTGATAGACTAAAATCGTACAAAAACTTTTGAAATGTGAACTAAAACGTAAATAAAACGTGTGAACTGCAAAATTTTAATACCTTAGATAGAAAAAAGCTGAATATCAGGTATTAAAAGAGTGGCTTACTTCAACACATTAAAAGGGTTAATAAACTTGTAAATTGTGAACTAAAGCGTAAGTAAAATGTTTGAACTTCCAAAAATTAATACCGTAGTTGAAAAAATTTGAATTTCAGGTATTAAAACAGTTCTCTTACGTTGATACATCAAAACCGTATACAAGCTTGTAGAACGTGAGCTAAAGCGTAAATAACATGTGCGGTCTTCAAAAATACAATACATTAGATGGAAAAATCTGAATTTCGGGTATCAAAATGGTGGTCTTACGTTGATACATTAAAAGCATAAATAAACTTGTAGAACCTGAACTAGGACCTAAATAAAGTTTTTGAACTTAAAATATTTAACACTTTAGATGGAAAACGTAGAATTTTAGGGATCAAAACAGATATTTGATGTTCATATATTAAAACCGAAAAATGAACTGGTAAAACGTGAGCTAAAACGCAGATAAAACTTTGAACTTTAAAAGTTTAATAATTTAGGTGGAAAAAACTGAGTTTCAAGTATCAAAACAGTTTCCTTACGTTGATAGATCAAAATCGAAAATAAACTTTTGAAACGTGAATTAAAGCGTAATAAAACGTGTGAACTTTAAAAAAACTAATGCCTTATATGGAAAAAGTCAAATTTTAAGTATCAAAACAGCCGTCTTACGTCGATACCTAAAATCCGTAAATAAACTTGTAAAGCGTGAACTAAATTTGTGTTTAATGGAAAAAGCTAAATTTCAGGTATCAAAACAGTCGTCTTACGTTGATACATTAAAAACGGCAAATAAACTTATAAAACATGAACCAAAGTGTAAATGAAACATGCGAAGTTAAAAAAATGCAATACCTCTGATGGAAAAATCTGCATTTCGGGTATGAAAACACTTGGCTTACGTTGATATACTAAAACTGTAAATACGTTTTACGTGGTTATTTTCGGTTTAACGGATCAACGTAAGACAACTGTTTTGATACCTGAAATTCAGCTTTTTTCATGTAAGGTATTTAATTTTTGAAGTTAAGACAATTTATTTAAGTTTTATTTCACGTTTTACAAGTTCATTTACGGTTTTAATGCATCCACGTTAGACAGCTATTTTAATAACCCAGATTCAGCTTTTTCCATCCAAGGTGCTAAATGTTTGAGGCTCACACGTTTTATTTACGTTTCATTTCACGCTTTACAAGTTTATTTACAGTTTTAGTATATCAACGTAAGCCAAGTGTTTTCATACCCGAAATGCAGATTTTTCCATCAGAGGTATTGCATTTTTTTTAACTTCGCATGTTTCATTTACACTTTGGTTCATGTTTTATAAGTTTATTTGCCGTTTTTAATGTATCAACGTAAGACGACTGTTTTGATACCTAAAATTTAGCTTTTTCCATTAAACACAAATTTAGTTCACGCTTTACAAGATTATTTACGGATTTTAGGTATCGACGTAAGACGGCTGTTTTGATACTTAAAATTTGACTTTTTCCATATAAGGCATTAGTTTTTTTAAAGTTCACACGTTTTATTACGCTTTAATTCACGTTTCAAAAGTTTATTTTCGATTTTGATCTATCAACGTAAGGAAACTGTTTTGATATTTGAAACTCAGTTTTTTCCACCTAAATTATTAAACTTTTAAAGTTCAAAGTTTTATCTGCGTTTTAGCTCACGTTTTACCAGTTCATTTTTCGTTTTTAATATATGAACATCAAATATCTGTTTTGATCCCTAAAATTCTACGTTTTCCATCTAAAGTGTTAAATATTTTAAGTTCAAAAACTTTATTTAGGTCCTAGTTCAGGTTCTACAAGTTTATTTATGCTTTTAATGTATCAACGTAAGACCACCATTTTGATACCCGAAATTCAGATTTTTCCATCTAATGTATTGTATTTTTGAAGACCGCACATGTTATTTACGCTTTAGCTCACGTTCTACAAGCTTGTATACGGTTTTGATGTATCAACGTAAGAGAACTGTTTTAATACCTGAAATTCAAATTTTTTCAACTACGGTATTAATTTTTGGAAGTTCAAACATTTTACTTACGCTTTAGTTCACAATTTACAAGTTTATTAACCCTTTTAATGTGTTGAAGTAAGCCACTCTTTTAATACCTGATATTCAGCTTTTTTCTATCTAAGGTATTAAAATTTTGCAGTTCACACGTTTTATTTACGTTTTAGTTCACATTTCAAAAGTTTTTGTACGATTTTAGTCTATCAACGTAAAGCGACTGAATTGATACCGGAAACTGAGCTTTTCCCACCTAAGATATTAAACTTTTGAAGTTCATACTTTTTGTTCAGGTTTTAGTTTACTTTTTACGATTTTGGTTTTCATGAATCAACGTAAGACGACTGTTTTGACACCAGAAATTCAGCTTTTTTCTATCTTTTCCGTTAAATTTTTGAATTTCACACATGTTATTTACGCTTAAGTTCACGTTTTACAAGTTTATTTACGGTTTTAATGTATAAACGTAAGACGACTGTTTTAATTCTGAAACTCAGTCTTTTCTATCTAAGGTATTAAATTTTGAAATTTTTTACCCCTTAGTTCAGGTTTTACAAGTTTATTGACGGTTTTAACCTTTTAACGTTAGCTATATGTTCCGATATCTCAAATTCTGATTTTTTTACGTTTTATTTACGTTTTAGTTGAGGTTCTACAAGTTTATTTTTGGTTTTAATATATCAACCTAAGATGACTGTTTATATACTAGAGAATCAACTTTTTCATCTAACGCAATATAGTTTTGAAGTTCCCACGTTTTGTCTAAAATTTAGTCTCCGTTTTACAAGCTTATTAATGGTTTTAATGTATCAACGTAAGGCCACTGTTTTGGTACCTGAAATTTAGCTTTTTCCATCTAAAATATTAAATTTTTTAAGTTAAGACGATTTACCTACGATTTAGTTCACGTTTTACAAGTTCATTTACGGTTTTAACGTATCAACGTAAGACCACCATTTCGACACCTGAAAGTCAGAATTTTCCATCCAAGATATTACATTTTGGAAGTTCACACATCTTATTTACGCTTTAGCTCACATTTTATAAGTTTACTTACGGTTTAGATGTATCAACGTAAGAACTGTTTTGATATTTGAAACTCAGCGTTTTCCAACTACGGCATTAAATTTTTGAAGTTGATACATTTTACTTTCGCTTTAGTTCACGTTTTACAAGTTTCTTTACGCTTTTAATGTTTCGACGTAAGACGACTGTTTTGATACCGGATATTCAGTTTTTTTCCATACAATTTATTAAATTTTTGAAGTTAACAACGTCTTATCTACGGTTTAGTTCATGTTTTACAAATTGTTTACGATTTTAATGCATCAACGAGGACAACAGTGAAATTCAGCTTTTTCTTCTAAGGTGTTAAATTTTTGAAATTCACAAGTTTTATTTACGATTTAGTTCAAGCCATACAAATTAATTTATAGTATCAACGAAACTTGACTCTTTTGATACCTGAAACGCAGCTGTTCTCCATATAAGACATATATAAATAGCCTGATGATTCTGGAACTGATGGCCGATAGAAACCACCTGGTTTTAAACTTGAACCCTGTACTAGTGAAGAGGTTGTGAAAATTGTTAAATATTTGAAATCAAATTCTGCTGGAGTTGACGGGCTGTCTCTTAGTGTATTCAAAGTTGTTGCTGGATATATACATCCTTTTCTACTTTTTATTCTTAATCTGTCACTAGAAACAGGGAAATTTCCAGAGAAACTAAAGACAGCGAAGGTAATACCCCTTTATAAAGGTGGTTGAAAAAAAGAAATCGAAAACTGGAGGCCAATGTCCATTCTTCCCTTATTCTCAAAGCTACTGGAGAAAATAGTGCATAGTCGGCTTTATACTTTCCTAAAAAATAATGAACTATTAAGTGAAACTCAGTTTGGCTTCCGTGATGGGCATTCTACAACGCATGCTTTGCAACACCTTGTTGATTTAGTGAACAATGTGTTTGCGAGAGGGGATATACCAATGTCCATTTTTATTGATGTCCGTAAAGCGTTTTATACTGTGGACGTTACAGTGTTGATTAAAAGGTTGGAATGACTTGGTATTCGTGTAAATTGTTTAAAATTGTTTAAAAGCTACCTAACGGGGAGACCGCTTAGATTTATAATTAATTATGTTATGTCTTCGGCGTTTTCGGTTAGGTGCGGAGTATCTCAAGGTCAGTGCTCGCTCCATTATTATATTTAGTGTGTGTTGATACCATGCGTTTTTACCTAAAGGAAGCCTGCACTATATCGTTTGATGACGACATTGCTTTGAATTTATTTGGAAAGTCTATAGATGAGTTGGTAAGTAAAGAAAATCGTGCACTGGAAAGACTCGAAGTGTTCATGAATGTAAATTTTCTATTTGTTAATGTGAGTAAGATATTTTTGATGACTTACAGTAGAGTGGGTTGTTCTGTTGATTTAAATGGCCTGGTTAGACTCTACGGAAAACTTCTTCAGCAGGTTGGTAGACTGCGTTACCTAGGATTCATAGTGGATTTTCATCTGTCGTAGAGAAATCATAGTGAAGCTATTTCGGCTAAGATTGCCCGTGGTGTAGGTATACTTCGACGTTTTAAACATTTCCTGCCACAGAAGATTCTTCTTACACTTTATTATCCATTAGTTTACCCGTATATAGCTTATGGTTGCTTTATCTGGAGTAGCAATTTTTTTACTAATTGTAAGCGAGTGCAAGTTCTTCAGAATAAAGCGAATAGGATTATTGGTAAATATGCTAAAGAGGTCCATGAAACTAGTGCTTGTTATAAATCACAGAATCTGTTAAATGTTGGACAAATTAGAGATTTTCAAGCATCTATGTTTGTTTATCAGTGTATAAATGATCTAGTCCCTGCGATTTTTAAGAAGTTTTATTGTTTTAGTAGCCAAGTGCATGATCATAAAACGAGAAATAGTGATGATATAGCAATTGAATCAATAGGTACAGTTTGATCAGCATTTACGGTAAGGGCCCACTTATGTGGAATAAGTTGCCAGTGAGCATTACGATCGCTTAACACCTGTTTTCATGTAAGAAAAAAAGATCATTGGTTAGAAAGTAATTAATAATATTTTTAGGGGGGCTTGGAAGGGGTCTAGGGAATTTGGTGGAGGGTGATGTTTGGGGATGTTTTGTGTTTTTTGTTGCAAACTTTTTTGATATCATAATCAAACTGTTTTGTTATCTCAAACTCTGCCTTTTCCATCTAAAGCATTTAAATTTTGAAGTTTTATTCGCGCTTTAGCTCACCTTCTACATGTTTATTTAAGGTTTTAATGTACCATTGTTAGACGACTGTTTTGATACACGAAATTCAGTTTTTTCCATCTAACGTAATAAATTTATGAAATTCATACGTTTTATTTATGCTTTCAATCCTTAGAAATTTATTTACGGCTTTAATGTATCAATATAAGACAAATTAATACTGAAATTCAGCTTTTTGCACCTAAGGTATTAAATTTTTCCAATTCCACATTTTGTTTACGCTTTAGTTCACGTTTTGCAAGTTCATTTACCGTTTTATTGTATCAATGTAAGACGACTGTAGCCGAAATTCAGGTTTTTCCATCTGAGGTATTAAATTTTGAATTTCACACAATTTCTTTACGTTTTATTTCACGCTTTACAATTTTGTTTACACTTTTAATGTATAAACGTAAGACGAATGAATTGATACTTTTAATTCTGCTTTTTCCATCTAAGTTATTAAATTTTTCTAATTCAAGAGTTTTACAAGTGTTTTACAAGTTTATTTGCCGTTTTTAATGTATCAACGTAAGACGACTGTTTTGATACCTGAAATTTAGCTTTTTCCATCAAAAACAACATAAATACACGCTTTACAAATTCAATTATGGTTTTAAGGTATCAACCGGTTTTAAAGTATTAAACTCAGATTTTTTCCATGTAAGGAATTAAATTTTTAACGTTCGTACGTTTTATTTACGCTTCAGTTCATGTTTTAAAAGTTTTCTTTACGATTTTAATCTATCAACGTAAGGCGACTGTTTTGATTCCTGAAATTCAGCTTTTTCTACCTAAGGTATTAAACTTTTGAAGTTCACACGTTTTATTTACGATTTATTTTACGTTTTAGTTTTAATTTATTAATGTGAGACAACTGTTTTTGAACTTCTCACGTTGTATTTACGCTTCAGTATACGTTTTACAAGCTTATTTACGATTTTAATGTGTCAATGCAAAGCCACTGTTTTAATGCCTGAAATTCAGAATTTTGCATCTAAGATATTAAATTTTGAAGTTTATACGTTTTATTTACGCTTTAATTGACATTTTACAAGTTTCTTTACGCTTTTAATGTATCAGCGTAAGACAACTGCTTTGATACCTGAAGTTCAGGCTTTTTCATTAAAGGTATTACATTTTTGAAGTTCAAGCGTTTTAGTTACGACACCATCTGGCAAACTTAATCATAACTAAGGCTTTTTCATCCTTTTTCCCACAAAAATAACATTATAGACTAGAAATATTGCGCACATTAGACCTTTGTTGCGCATCATATAACCTAACTTAACCTAACCTATCATTTTAAGGCTAGGTTGGGTTAACCTAACCAACTAGCATGTAAGAAAAAGGCTGAATTCGTAAAAAAATGACATCTGCCTGTTACATTCAGTTAATTTAATCTTTATACTATGTCTCTGAAACTTCCTTTTCTTGGGGGAATACGCAAAGTATGATAATGCTTGCCAAAGAGTGCCGCATGTAAGCAATTGATTGTCACAGGCTATAAAGTGCCTTGGAACATCGTAATCTAACAATGAAATGAGAATTTTCTGATGTTCGAATTAAAATAATAGTCATTTGCAGTTTATAAAGTCTTTTTTGTGGGGAAAAGGCTGAAAACCCTTAGGTATGATAATAAGCATCAGAGGCTGTCATCGGGCTTGTCAATTTTTGCCACGCTGGCATCATTTGCCAGATCAGGTGAAACATTATTGGGGTTTTTTGTTAAGTTTAAACGATCAATTCAAGTGTAAGCGGACATTTTTCGAGAAAAATTCCCTAAAAAATACCATATGTATAATAATGCTTGCCAGAGGGTGCAGGTTCTCAGCCATTGCGTGTCAAAGGCTGGAATTTGCCATGGAAAATCGCAATCTAATAATTAAATGGCAATTCTCCGCTGCTCAAAATGGTACATTTTAGTTTATGAAGTTATTTATGTGGGAAAAAAGGGAAAAAATCTCTTAGTTGTGATAATGTGTGCCGCATGGCGTCGTTTGTCATTTGGTATTTGCGACGGTGGTGGGAATTATCAGAGAAGCATAACGTGGTGGAAGGGACTAGTAAAACACGCACCGTCGGATTTAAAGCATATTTTTATCATGAAAATATCCAAAATATGCCTTTGGAATGATGAAGGCGTCAGAGGGTGCTGTGTCCCATCCATAGTTTGCCACGATGGCCTGCATTGTTTTGGACTAGCATGTTCTAAAGGTAAAAGTTAATTCGAAAGGTTTTAAAAGAGTTCTTGTCACAAAAGGGGACCTAATATCAGCTAAAGCGTAAACTAAACGTGTGAAATTCAAAAATTTAATAACTTCGATAGAAAAAGCTGAATTTCAGGTATAAAAACAGTTGTCTTACGTTGATGTATTGAAGCTAAAATAGACATGTAAAACGTGAACTAAAGTGTAAGTAAAATGTGTGAACCTCAAAATGTAATACCTTAAACGGAAAAAGTGGAACTTCAGGTATTAAAACGGTCGTCTTATGTTGATACATTAAAACCGTAAATAAACTTGTAAAACGTAAACTAAAGCGTAAATAAAACTTGTGAACTTCATAAATTTAATACCTTGGATGGAAAAAGGTGAATTTAAGGTATAAAAAAAAATTGTCCTATGTTGATATATTAAAACTGTACATAACTTGTAAAACGTGAACTAAAGCGTAAATAAAACTTGTGAACTTCAAGAATTTAATGCCTTATATGGAAAAAGCTAAATTTCAAGTATTAAAACGTTCGTTTTACCTTGGTACATAAAAGTCGTAAATAAACCTGTAAAGCGTGGACTAAAGTGTGAATAAAACGTGTGTATCTCAAATATTTAATACCTTAGATGAAAAAGCCGAATTTCAGGTATCAAAATTGTCGACGAATGTTGATACATTAAAATTGGAAATAAACTTGAAAACGTAAGCTAAAGCGTGAGTAAAACGCGTGAACTTCTAAAACTAATACCTTAGATTGAAAAATCGGAATCTCAGATATCAAAACAGTCGTGTTACGTTGATGCATTTAAACCGCAAATAAATTTTAAAGCGTGAACAGAAGCGTGATAAAACATGCAAATTTCAGAAATTTAATACCTTAGATGGAAGAATCTGAATTAAAACAGCCAGGGATAAAACAGCCCCCCCCCCGACTCAGGGGGTCAGTGTTGTAAATTGGGCCTGGGAGTATGTAATTTTTTTTATGGAAGGGTTGGTCGTAGAAACTCCGAAAGGAGCTTATTTTATTGTAAATCAAAATTTCTAGTGTCCTTCACAAGAGTCAAAAGTGAAAGGAGGGCAATTAGGCCCCCCAAGGCCCTTTTTCCCCAAATTCTTCCAATGAAAATTTTGAATAGGCATTTTGTTCCAAACAATTTAAAGATCAAATAACAAAGACTCCAGGGTCAACAAACCCCCTGTGACCCCAGGGACAAGTGTTTTTAGTTATGCCTCGAGTGTATATAAGTTTTATGTAAGAGGTGGTCGCATAGACTTCAAAGATGACTCTTTTGCTTGGAAATTGAAAATTTCAGTTACCTTTTTAAGAGTCATCAAAAGTGGTCGGAAGGCATCTAGCCACCCACGCCTTTTCCCCCAAATAGATCCGATTAAAATTTTGAGATAGCCAGTTTGTTAAAAATAGTCCAAAATTGTAATTACTATAAATTAAGGTAGAGAAATCCTTCATAGAACCCGGGAAAAGAATTGTCCCGGCTCCTATACTTATTTAATTTGTAAGTTCTTAAGAATCAAAAGTGATTCAAAAGTGACAAGCCCCCCCCCCTTTTGCCTTTTTTTGCCAAATGCATCTAATCAAAATTTTAAAGAACTATTTGGTTCAAAATAGTCCAAAATTCAAATTACTATAACTTAGGGGTTGAGAAATCTTCCCTAGCCTCTGGGGCAAGGATTGTAACTTATGTAATTTGTCCATTATTAGAATATAAGCTTCTGTGGAAGGGATGATCGTGTTAACTATGGAGGGGGTCATTCGATCCGGAATTGAAACTTGTAGCTCTTTTGGAAGAGTTCAAAGTGATCAATGGCCAACTAGCCAATGCCCCCTTTCTCTAAGGGCCTCCTGTCCAAATTTGGAGATAGCCATTTTGTTCAAAATTGTTCAAAGGGTAAATAACTATGATTCTGGGTTGACCTCCAACAGCCTTGTGGAAATGGCTCTGAGCTACGGAACTTATTTATTGTTGCTTTGATAACTGGATTTAGTGATCTGCGCGGTAGCTTCGATTTACGGTGCAAGGGTTGTAAGCTGTGCAAATTGCTTATTGTTACTTTTATACTTTGTTGACTTTGATACCTTGCTAACTTTGATCCTTTTTTAACTTTGATACTTTGATATTGTTATTTTGACACTAGTTTTGATACTTTGATGAAAGTTTGATGATGAAAAAACTCTTATTCTTAAATAAGGAATTTTTCAAAATTTAAATCTTTTTGCAATCAACAACGAACAAGAATAATTAGAAAAAACTTTCAAAAAGTCTTTTCTCCAAAAATTTCTGAAAGAATTGGGGCTATGTATTTCTAATGAATGGTGATTTCACTACAAACAAGAGTGGCCATTTCCAAAATGGTAAAAGTATCATTCTCTTACTTAAATAACCAATTCTCTTACTTAGAATGATCATTCTCTTATCTAAGTGGCTACAATGTTCTGAAAAATTAGTTAACGTTTTTCTCATTAAAATAATTGGGAGAACAAAATTCAAACACAAGTGGGGATTGGATTAAGGATTGGTTGTTAGACCGTGGTTGTTTTCAGGGGGCAGGGGCTATGTACTTCTACTGAATGGTGTCTTCACTACAAACAAGAGTATGGTTACTGCCCGTTTCTCTAACAATAAACGTAGAAGGCCTACTGCGTATTTGGCACTTTACTAAAAGGAATTATTTTACTGATGTTTTCTTTTGTTTCTATTAAGACGTTGAAAATAAAATCAAAATTACAGTGAAACCAGACAAGGATTTAGCAATAGCTCTCCTGGGACCTGCAGCTTTCACTATTACTGAAGTTTTGAGTATTTTCCCGAAAATCTTGCAAAAATGGAGCGGCAAAAATGTTTGGGCCTAGAGGCGTCATAGCTTTATTTCCGGCCTGGAGAAACAAAATGTTTGAGCTGGTGAGCTTTCAGCAATTATTATTATTATATATCAAATATTCAGTTTAGTTTATTAGTTCCTACCAAAACTGTTAAGTTATTTTGGAATAAAAAAAAACTGAAGTAAGGAATTTTGAAAAATTGAAACTTTGGCAGTCAAAAACGAACAGAAATTAATTTTTAAACACTTTCCGTAAAGAAGTTTTCCAAGAAAAGCAAAGGCCACATTAAACTTAAGATCAGAAGAAATAGAATCCTACAATAGCTCAAGCTCAAACCAAATAGAAAATACTATTAAAGAATAAATGAAACCCAAAACGAACATAAATTAAAACAAACAATCATAGTAAAAAAAAACATATACAGCAGGTACTAATATTAATGAATTAATAAATCTCAAAACCAGTAAAGCTTAAGCTGAACATGCAAACCAAGCTTAAAACGAACAAAAATATTTTGCTATTGAGGCATAGATGAAATCCAAAACGAACAGAAATTAGATAAGCAGTCATAGCAAACAAACAAATAATAGTCACTAATAAAAATGAGTAAATAAATTTTAAAATGAGTGAAAATTAAATTGAGTGATTAAGTAGAATTAAAAACCTATCTTAAAACGAACAAAAATATCAAGAAAGAAGAGCTTGGGCTGTGCCTCCTTCTTTCATTGTAAAAGTCTAAAACCTACTGTGTCATCGGCACTTGACTGAAATTTTTTTTATCAGAAGAAAGATCATAGATGCTGTTTATTTATTTTTATTTTTTTTTTTTCTAGGATGATCTCATAGAGCCAATGGTCCTAAAATATTAGGAGGGAATGGAATGGAAATTAAAAGGTTTAGCGCACTATTTAACTGACCAAAAAGATTGAAGGGCAACTAAACCCCTCTCACGCCTCCTTTTTCAACAAAATCTTTTTACCAAGATTTTAAGACAGCCAGTTTTTTCAGCAAAGTTAAAAATACATGATTATATGGTTCCCCCAGACTCTTGGGATAGGAACTTTCCAAGGGAAATGTAACACTGGAGGGATTTGACAGTATTCCCATACGAAATTGTTTTTATTTGTCTTACTTTCTCTTTGCCTACTCAATTATGCTTGTGGAGATGTTCAGGGTTTTTTGTCCTGGGGAAATTTTCAACGTCTTTGGATCTTTGACAAATACTTTCAACAGAAGGGGAATAACTGGAGCGATCAGAAAACGATCAGAACTTAGTCTTTTTCTAATGAAAGTATGCTAAAGAGAATGTTTAGGTTGAATCTTCTGCAAGAAATTTTAAAGACGGAGAGGGGAATTTTTAGCAAGAATACAATTTTCCGGAAAGGATTTTAGGGGGGGGGGGTAGATTTTACGTGAGAAGGATTTTCCAAAAAGGAGTTTTGCGTGAGGGGGGGATGTTTCGTTGAGGGTAATTCAGATTTACCTGTACTATTTGAAAAATCATTATAAATTATATAAGAACAACGGTTTTTTCAGCTGAAAGTAAGGAGCAACACTAAAACTCAACATGAACTAAAATTATTTCGTATATGAAGGGGTTTCCCCCTCCTCAATACCTTGCTATTTACGCTAAGGTTTGGTCGTTCGTCCAATTTCATAAGAACAGCTCCTGAAATACAAGGGTTGTTTAATTAGAATAGGAAGCTTTTTTAGAGGTGCTAAAAGTTTGAAGTAAGCCAAGAGAAGGCCCTGTAGAAAAGGAAACAGCAGAATAATTGTAGATAACATATATTGTATGCGGCCCTGTTATACTTTATCCCCTCCTAATGTGCAAATATTTAGCCCAAATTATATATTTTCAATGCATTCTGCCATCCGTCACTTGTTTTTCTGGCTATTGTTTTATCACAGTCGATTCAATTTACATGTACACCGGTTGAAGCAAGAGAGACGCTTCGAGAGAATAGATGGGAAACATAGAAGTTTGGCTATATTTTTGCAAAAGTATCGCGAGGCTTTATGCAAAGTGCATTGGCTACGATTATTCTGCACATTATGAAGTACGAATTGTTTTCATAACATGTTTCCATCTCTAAAAGTCCTTCTCTAAGTTTTTTCCAAAACTTTAGCGAGAAGAGAAAGGTATCGAGGAGGGGAACCCCCTATATGGTATAATTTCTGTTCATTTTGGGTTTTATATTACTTCCTACTTTCAGTTGAAAAAGTTTTTTTTTGTATTTAATACTATACAGGGATAAGACCTTCAATCGGCAGCATAAAGTTCTTGCTCTTAATCTATAAAACTGAGGACTAGAGACGTTTGATCACTCAGGAATTTCTCAATTATTAGTCTAAGAGTAGAAATCTGGTCGACACGTCCTCCTATATACCAAAATGAATAAAAATAAAATGAAAATCAAGCTTTTTTCAAATGAATGTGAAGAATGGCATTTAAAATTAAAACAAACAGAAGTTGTTCTACCTATGAGGGAGATATTCTCTTCTCAACTCCCCACTCCTTGAGCTAATTTTTGACTTTTTGTTCACAATGCTTTAAAAAAAATCGTCGAAGCGATAGTGTATAGTCAGAATAGCAAATACAGGCTAATTATACAAACACAAATAATGCGAAAATAAGAAAACCTTAGAGTTAAACAGTCAGAGTAAAGTCTAATAACTGGAAGACAAAGGAGGAGATAATGCCTCTTATAGGCCTATATGTATTTATTTATATTTATTTTTATTTTCTCTTGTCAGCAGGGGTGGCTTGAAGCATCTAGACCGGGGGGGGGGATCTCCTCATTTAAACGACTCCTAGATCATATTATACAACTTGTGAAAATTTATTACACATTAATCCTTTATCATTTATGCTAATCTAAAGAGACACACAATGGCATTGATGAGGTCTTTCTCATTCGTCAACAACATGAGGGAATCTAGTCAAGAATTAACCATGGAAGTTTTCAGAAACTTCTTAACAAACTTGAGCTTGCTAAATGTTCTTTTGGCAGCAGCAACAATGACAGGTGCTGCTGCAGCCAATTTGCAAAGGTAATTAATTTGTTTAGGCTGATGTTGTCGGCAATTTCTTTCACCAAGGGGTTCTCTGAAGCAAGTACCGCCGTCAAAACTGAAACAGAACTTCAAGCTCTACTTAAAAAGCAGTAGAATCTGGAAGTCTTTCTTAGTGTAGAAGAAACGTTGTTGCTAGCTCAAAACATGCAACTGAAGGCCTTTTTAAAGGAAGTCGAAGTAAGGAGCAAAATGGCTTAAAATTGGCAAGACAAGCTCTGATATTATCTCACATCATTTCAAGCAGATTTAAAACGTTGTTAATAGAGCTGAAGCATTGAGATGTCGGCTTGACTCAGAGTACACCTGTTCAAATGAGATGGCCCAAGTTGCTGACGATGATGTCTAGAGAAATCTGCTTCTGGATCGGCTTCTCTCATTCTCGCAATCACTTTTGCACTGTCAGTGAAACTGTTTATTTGATCCTCTGGTATTCTTTCGAAAAGTTTTCTTTACAGCATCAAGCATCTGGATTGTGTTGATTATGTTCATCTCTTCTTCAAATTTTTCTACTGCTATCCTGATCTTGCACATGGTTTTTTTTTTCAAGCTAAGCGATAAATTCAAAATTTAGAATCCTTTTCAGAAGGCTGCTAACTTGCACATTCGTCTTCGCATCGGTGTTTTCGGTATTTTCGTAAATGGCTGAAACTATTGCTTTAAACTAGGTACAGTAACTATTGTATGTTGGTTTCAGTCAATGCCCTATCTTGCTAGGGTCCCTGCAACATCCAAAAACATTTTCACAATTTTCTGTTTGGCTCTTCGTCTTTTGTTTGCTTCAAAACCTCAGTTTGAGTGCTTTCATCAAGTAGGAAATCCACAAGACTGATGTTATCGATGAAGTGAGAAAAATATGACAATACTGCTTTGTGTGACTCAGAAGAGAAATGCCTTGTCAGTTTTCCTTTCTTCGCCTTTACTTTGCTCTTCACTTTGTGTCATTGCCACAGACCGACATCAAGCAAAGCTTCTTTAAATTGTTCGCATCTCCGACCAATAGAGCAAAGGGAACAGATGAAGCAGAAGGCAGCATCTTTCTTGTTATTGCATTCTAAAAATTGGCAATCCTAATACCATCCGGGATGAAAACACCATTGTTTCATTTTGTGTATTAAAGGATCAACTAGGAATAAACTCCGCTTTGGTTGACTAGGACCACATGAAATAAGGTACTTCCTTTAGTTTTCTCTAGAGATTTGCTTCCTTATTCCTGGACCCTTTTGTACTATACTTCACAAATCGTTTTTCTAACTTTCAACAACAACTCCACTAATTGTTGAAATATGTAGAGATTTTTCAGTGCAATCGATTTTTAACACTTTAAGTAGCTCAGACACAAAAGATGATGTAGATTGTATTTCCACCAATACATTTCTTGCATTCAACGTGAAATTTTTCGGACAGTCTTGGAATTAGCAAATAATAATGTAGTGTGTTCCGGCTTGGTAACACATGTAAAAAATAATTTGTTGGGTCTATGATCGGAAACGTCTTGCCTTATACTTGACTCTTTCTCATAATCTGTGTTAATCGATGGTGTGACATCAAAAACTAACGTAAAGAGACGAAGGCACATATTTGTAGTAATTTCTTCTCTAATATCTCTTAGTTAGAAATCTTAACGTAGCTCATTACTTTCTTCCCAGGGAAAAACTTACCTCTTGACTAGAATGAGCCATCCCAGCGTCTTCAAAAACACTCCTGTCTGGGGAAAAAGATTCTGGGTACACAGCCCGCCCTTCTCAACTTTTGCTTGTCCTTCTTAAGCGTTGTATCAGTATCAGCCCCGAATTGTAATCGGGATTTTTTTTTACTATCTTGTATACACTTGTTTTGAAAAATTCTCATGGAGCCTCTTTTCTTTGGATTTTCATCACTTTTCCATTGTGTTTAGAAATTTGATGTCTTCTTTTCCACTCGTAGTCAAAGCTTGACCGACACTCCATGCGCGTAACCTGTCTTTTGCTTTTGGTTTGTTCACACTGCCTGAACCATCAGATAGAAATATATAATGCGCGGGGATAAATGATTCTTAAGGCAAGCTACCACGCTATCAGTGCAGTTCCTTTAAACCTGGTTTAATTGAAACGACTCTGTTTAATCCCAAAATTATTGAAAAAATTAAACGATAAAGTAAACTGACTCAATTCTATTTACATGTAAATTTGCTTTTCATTAACTACGACTGAAGCTAAGCAGTGCTAAAATCAATCTCCACGGATCAATAAAATCCACGAATCAATAAAATCAATCAATAAAATTTCTCCACGGAGAAGTCTGAAAATATCAAAGTCTTATCAGGAGAGGGAAAATACAACATAGACCGTCTCTGACTGAGTTGAGCGCCTGGGAACTGGAACAGGCCGAAATAAACTACATAAATGATTTCACAAAAAGTAGTGGCGAAGTCTGAACGACCAGACAAAAACAAAACTTGTTCTCCTAGTGCTGTATGATAAAACTGATAAAAATAGAAAAAGAGAATTGGTACAGCTTATACGTGCACACAAAATTTTTAAATTGTGAGAAAAATATACATATTTTGATTAAATTCACTTTAGCAGACATTTCGTACAACATGCTGATGCAGAGATAAATATCACGCAAGTAGCGCTGGTGTTACATGAAATACGACTGATAACAGTAATAATCCACAGTAAATTTATGTCAATTATTTTTTTGGAACTGGATAAAATAAATATTCAAAAAAGTAAAAATAGCAAGAAGTCAGCATGGTATTGTAGATAGAGACAGTTCTATATTTATGGGTTTTTATGTGACTCTGGAACGTAGAGAATAGAATGTCTTCAGGGCTTATTAGGCATTTCAATGACGAATAAGAGAATTGGAATTTCAATTAAATACTGGAAATAAAAATTATACCAATTAAACTAGTCCTGGAGCGGATCCCCCTCTACAAATTCCATGAACAAACTACAACTGATTTGACCTATCCAGTTATTGTGCAAATGTTATTGTAAAAAGCACTAAGTCTTATTCTTCAATGATTATACGCTTACTGCCTACTTTCAATTTCAAAATCATCCACGATATTCTCTGAAAAGCCTAACTTAATAATATTAGCTGCTCTTCAGTTATTTCTTTGTCATTTTTTTGAAAGTCCACATGCTCATAATTTGTTTTGATTTAGTTCAACATCCAACTGAATATTCCTTAAAAGTTTCATCTTAACACCAATAGCAGGCGCAGAAGCGATAATTGTAGCAATATTAGTAGCACCTTTGGTTCCTTCAACATCCCCTTCAAAAAACTGAAAGTTTCTGATGCTTCCGCTTGACAACCTGTGTGGCCATAGTTTGTTTCAAATTAGTTCCATACACTTTGTAAATATTCGAATTTTTTCACATTAATACACTTAGTTTAAATAGCAGTAGTATTAATAGTAACAGTAGAATTAATTGTAGTAGCTTAAGCTTTAGTGGCAGCAGTAGTAATAAAAGTAGTAATAATAGCAACAGTAGTAGTAGTATAAGTAGAAGCAGTAGTAATAGGATGGAAATATTTTCTTTTGGTTAGTTTCACATCCCTCACAAAAAACCCTGTTAGTTTCATATTCATACACCAGACCGTGTTCCTAAGATATTGCTGTTACTCCCTTTTGACAACCCGCATACATACGGCATGTTGTGATTCAGTTCACCCCCCCCTAAAATTCATTGAAATTTTCACCTTCATACCCTTAGACATAGTTGTAACAGTAGTCACACTAGTAGTATTGATGTTACTAGTAATAATATTGCTAAGCGATAGTACTACTAGCAGCAGTAGTATTAACGTATTGCCTTTTTGTCATTAAAACATCTCTCTCATCAAGTTCTGGAAGTTTCAACTTACTACAATAAGCCATTGCTATGGTATTGCTGATATGTTCTTTTGATAACCTGTATGTTCATATACTTCTTGCAGTTTTCATATGAACGCTCTTACCCTCAGAAGTAGTTGCAATAGAAGTAGTAGCAGTAGTAGCTGCAGTAAATGTAGTAGTAACAGTGATATTAGCAGTAGCGTGTACATATTGCCTTTTGGTAGGATGATCTTCCCCTTTCAGAATTCTCTAAAAGTTCCAACTTTATACCAAAATAAATTCTTTAGATACACAGTTTTGACAATGACGAAGCTGTGGTGATAGTGGCAGAAGTATTGGTAGCATGCAAATACTGCCTTTTTGATCATCTCCCTTATCATTTCCTGAATTTTCCAAATTAATATTGCCAGTTATTCCTGTATTACACCCTTTTAACAATTCGTGTACAAATAACGTACTTTGATTTAGTTCAACTCTCTCTTAAACATATTCTGAAAGTATTACCCAAGTGCCCTTCTTCTTCTGGGAAACTGAAGCTCAAACATGCATACCTTTCTCAGTAACACATACTAAGCGTAAACAATGAATGAATTATCTAACTTACTTCCCCTGTACTGACGACTGTGGGAAGGTTGATATCATCAAAGACATAATTATTTGCCAGTTCAAAAATGCTGAGCAAAATACCTCTCTTAAAATTTCGATTGGATGTGTTTTGTAAAATGATAGGCTTGAGGGGTGGGCTGATTACCTTCCATTTATTATTGACTCCTAAAAAGGACACTGAAACTTCGGACTTCCAATCAGATGAGCTCTGTCCGATCCAAAGTTTATGCGACCACACGCTCCATAAAATATATATATACCCGGGGTGTTATTTTCTCATGGGCTCTAGGAGATTATGTCCACCCTAAAGAAATTAATATCTGATCTTTGGACTATTGGTAGCAAAATGACTGTCTCACAATTTTAACTAAATGCGTTTCGGAAAAAGAGGATTTCAGGGAGGGGAAAGCTACTTGCTCTCCATCATATTTAACTTTTTAAAGGGAATTAGAACCGTACATATGCAATCAAATGAACCTCTTCTAAAGTTCACACGCTCACCCTTTCCGTAAAAGCCTTATAGCCCCTGGGGCATAGCTTACAACCCTTACCCCTCAGACTCTGAGGGATTCTGTCAGCCCCAAAGATCTTGTTATATGATCTTCGGACTATATTTGAACGAGTGGTCTTACAACCCTTGCGCTGAGGGTCCTGGACGGTTGTCACCCTCAAAAACATAAATTTCAGACCCTTCAACTACGCAAAACAAAACAGCTATCTCAAAATTTTGATTAGATTTGTTTTGGTAATTAATGGGCGCGGGGAAGGCTTGTTGCCTACTAATCACCTTGGACTACTAAAAAGGGTACTAGCCATTTCACTTTCCAATCAAATGAATCTTTTTCCAAGTTTCTGCAACAACACATGGCCATTCGAAAATTCCTATCAGACACATTTTGGGAAAATACAAGGTGTGAGGAGGGTGGTATTCGCCCTCCGATCACTTTAAATCTTAAAAGGGGCTCTAGAATTTCAGATTGCCTATCCAATTAGCCCCTTCCAAAGTTTACACGAACACCCTTTCTATAGAAACCTTATATGCCCCCAGGGCATAACTTTTAACCCTTGTCCTGAGAAATGTTAGAGAGTTGTAATCCTCAAAGATATTATTTCCAGACCTTTTAACTACGCTGAACAAAATGGTTATCTCAAAATTTTGACTGGATGTGTTTAGGGAAATGATGGGTTCGGGAGGGGGAGGGGGTAGCTGCCCTCCAATCACTTTGAATCTAAAAAAGGACGTTACAGCTTCTGATATCAAATCCAATAAGCCCCCTCCGAAGCTTATATGACCACCCTTCTTATAATTATCTTATATGCATCCATGGCATAACTTACAAACCTTGCCGTGGGTGCTATGGCAGGTTAGCCAGCGCTATTGCGTTGTCTATGATTAAATAAACATTAGACCGAAGTACTAAGAACTTTAATTACAGCAATACTTAAACAATAATTACAAAAAAAAATCTAGAAATCTTAAATAGTTTTTTTTAAAATACATTAAGTAAAAAGTAATAAAAATGGTGATTACATTTTCATGCTCCGATAATCGGAATTCCTTGCGAAAGTTAGGAATAACCTAGTCCTTTTTTCTGCTTACCACACTTTTGAAACGACCGAAATATTGAAGCATGTATTAAAGCAAAATTTTGTATCTCATAAAAAGACAAAAACATCGTGTAAGCATTTACTTGACCATTTACCAATCATTTCTCAGTATTCACTTTAAACATAATCTATCAAGATTTAAAACCTCAACAGCAGCTTTTCAAGATTTTTTTTTCCAAAATTATTTTTTTTTCAAGAGGCTTTGAAATTGATAAGAAAGAGAATTTCAAGCTTTTGGTAAATCGAAAAGATCTTATTTTTAATCGAGAAAATTATAGAAAATTTGCAAGATTTTGGAATAGATCTGGGTACAATTACACACCCCACCTCTCCTAAACAACATTCGGATTGTGTAGGTCTGACTGGCAGTCAAGCTTTATCTAACAATTCCATACAGAAGTCCAAAAATTTTGATGATAGGAATTTTAGCTCATCTAGTAGGCTTCTTTATAAAAATTAAATGAAAAAAACAAGTTTTTTTAATGGAAAGTAAGGAGCGACATTAAAACTTAAAACGAGCAGAAATTACTTCGTATATGAAAGGGGCTGCTTCCTCATCAACGCCCCGCTCTTTACGCTAAAGTTTGACTCTTTCTCTTAACTCTACTTTTTTAAACAATAAAAAGTTTTAGCGTAAAGAGCGTGGCGTTGATGAGAAGCAGCCCCTTTCATATAAGAAGTAATTTCTGTTCGTTTAAAGTTTTAATGTCGCTCCTTACTTTCCGTTAAAAAAACTTGTTTTTCTTATATTTAATTTCTGAAAGTTTTGAATCAATGCATGTTTTGATTTTGGCTCTCCGCAGATGAATAACTAAAACGAAATTTGCATATGTATTTTTTTTTTTTTGGCTAAATGGTTTTCTCATAGTTATGACCGAATGATTTCAAGAAAAAAAGGACCGGGGGAGAAGGCCTAGTCGCTCCCCGATTTTTTGGTTACTTAAAAAGGCAACAAGAACGTTTAATTTTTTACGAATGTTTTGATTAGTAAAAGATATAGGTAACTTACAAATTAGCTTACGTAACGAACTTCTGTATTCATGTTTTTATTACGTATATGAAGGAGTTCATCCCCTCGTCAGTACCTCGCTCTTTACACTGAAGCTTAAATTTTTCCCAATTTCTTAAGAATGACCCCTGAATCACAAAAGCCGTAGAGTAAATAGTTGAAATTACTAAAAATAATTTAGCGCAAAGAGCGAGATATTAGGAGTAGGTGAGCCCATTATTTGCGTAATAATTTCTGTTCATTTTAAGTTTTAATGCTTCTCCTTACTGTCAGTTGAAACAACTTTTTCATATTTATCTTTTCATTTTTTTTTAATAATGCTAGAACATCTTGCGCTCCCTTCATGAAAATTTTCTTCGTCCATGAAAAATTCCTCCAAGGGAAGTTCCCCTAACATATTACCCTCTTATCAACCCCCCCCCCCCCCCACCACAACCTAAAATTCCCCTGAAACCGACTGTACACTTCCAAGTAACCATTAATATATGTAAGCACTGGTCAAAGTTTGTAACTTGTGGCCCCTCCCACGGGCCACAAGTTTATAAGGTTTTTTGACTACGCTGAATAAAATTACTATCTCAGAAATTTTGATTTGGTGACTTTGGGAAAATAATTAGTGTGGGAGGGGACCTAGGTACCCTCCAATTTTTTTGGTCACTTAAAAAGGGCACTAGAACTTTTCATTTCCTTTTGAATGAGCCCTCTCACAAGACTCTAGGACCACTGGGTCGATACGATCACCCTTGGGATAAAAAAAACACAAAAAAACAAATAAACACGCATCCGTGATCTGCCTTCTGGCAAAATATACAAAATTCCACATTTTTTTCTCTTTAAATAGGAGCTTGAAACTTCTACAAAAGGGTTCTCTGATACGCTGAATCTGATGGTGTGATTTTCGTTAAGATTATATGACTTTTAGGGGTTGTTCCCCCCTATTTTCTAAAATAAGGCGAATTTTCTCAGGCTCGTAACTTTTGATGGGTCAGATTAAACATGATTAAACTTATATATTTAAGATCAGCATTAAAATGCAATTCGTTTTATGTAGCTATTGATATCAAAATTCCATTTTTTAGAGTTTTGGTTACTATTGAGCCGGGGCACTCCTTTCTACAGTTCGTTACCACGAACTATTTGAAAGGGTTTATATAGAGATTTTTGTGCCAAGTTTAGCTTGCGATCGAAGTTTTATGATTTTTTTGAATTTTGCTTGCTATTTGCAACAAAACTATGACACATAAACGTAAGTAGCCTAAAGACCAAACCAAAAAAGCCCCACGGAAACTGCAAAGAAACAGTCATATCACCTCTTTCTTACTATCTTCTGGTTCTATATCCACATCGGCTATTAAGTTTGATGATGGCTCAAGTTTTTCTCCATTTGTATCATCTTTGTAATTTTCTAGCAAGTCTAAAGGTACAAACACAGCTGTTGGATTTTCTTCACCAGTGCCATTAGTATCTACAAAACAAAAATAGAGGTTAGAGGATGTCATGTCCATACCCAGTATTTCTTTTCAAAATACATCTAACTGGTTATATATAGGATAAAAAGGTATCAATATAGAATCACTGGTCGTAAGAACTCTGGGAAGCAATAATTAAAAAAAGACACAAAAAAAAGCACTCGGGTGAAGACGAATTGCCATTCGAAACTGATTCAAGTAAGTTTTTTTTGGTATTAGTTAAAGTGTGTTGCGAAAACAATTTTATTGAAAATTTGCAAAAATAGCCTAAAAACACACATTAATATTGTTTGGTCAAAATGAAAACTGTACCATTTGAATCACCATAGCCAAAATCCCATTTAGGAGAATTACAGTTTCCCATCTTCAGCAACAAAGAAAATCCCTTTTTCGCTGGAATCAGTCCTGGGTCTTCCTTTTTTTAATCTTTTTTCTTCAGCGCTAATAAGGAACTGAAATATCATAGAAAGATTTTAAGGGCTTCTTTGAAAATTATGTTTTATAGCTTCGTGTTCTTTCAAACTATGAGAACATAATATTGAAATAAAGTATAAATTTTATCATGAACTGCATTATCGGCATAAAAAATGGTGTAACAAACGTATATTTTAACAAGATAATACATGATACAATTCTGTTCAAAAGTTGCTTCTCTTTGGTAGGATATCATATTTTTTTGCTCCACTATCTGATTCTCTTCGGTTTGTTCTTCACTAAGCTAAAACAACAAAAAAATGTGAATAAAGAGTTAAAGAGGGATGTCTAGCTGTCCCTGGGCTATTTTTCTCCGTCTGATGAGACCCCTATAGAATAAGAGCCCAGAAGCCCAGGTTGGGCTTCTGGGGTGGCTCTATAGGAAAACCTCAGAAGCCCGGGGTCTAGATAACTTGATTCATAAATGCCTTTGGTTATATTTTTAAGCTCAGATGATTAACGAGAGTCAAACAACGATACCATCCATAGTAAAACTGGAAGCTGGCTTCCCATATGAAATGTGATGAAATTCGGACACCTCCAATGGTATGGCCACGTACCGCCGAGCCTTGACGACACAATATCTGTAATAACTACCGTTACTGTCGTGAAGGAAGCAACGTGTTATTCAAAACAGGAACTGGCTATCCAACATCAGATCTGCCTGGAGCCACCTGGGGAGCGCAGGAGACACATCAGCTAATGGGACCGAGAGTCGTTGTCTATTTTCGAGCCATCAGCTGCGGAAAGACCTTGCTGATGACAAGTATGCAGCCAGATCTCAAATGCTACGATTTGCCAAAGGATTGCAACGTTAAACAAGTATTGCACAAGTATTAAACAAGTCTTGCTGTCTTAGCTTTCGTGGCATATTTACATGGTATAAAAATAAAATAGCTGTATAAAAGTTAAAAATCTCAAGAGAGGTTGATAAAATAGCTGTATAAAAGTTAAAAATCTCAAGAGAGGTTGAAGAGACATAAGAACCTACGTGATATCTGCTAGGGATCATGGAAGAATAAGGTGCTGATATTATCTTCAAATACAATTATTGCAAAGAAGGATACAAGTTATTGGAGGTAAAAAAAAAGAGTTAAACGGGCATTTTAGCTGTCTTAGCTCTAGTAGTTTATTTAACTAATGCAAACATATTAGAGGTAAAAACCTGAAAATTATGTGAGGGACTGGAAAGATGTAAGTGGTCTTGGTTGAGTGTGGTAGGAATATTGGAAGGATAAATATTATTGTTATTATTATAGAATTAGAGGTGAAAAGAAAGATGTAAATAATTGGAGGTAAATTCAGAGTTAAATGGGTATGTATAGCTTGTATTAGCTTTCTTGGTCTATTTTGCTATTATCAGAGCCAATTCTCTAGCGTTACCTGTTGTAAAAGGCCATAAGTCTTCAATGTATTAGACTTTTTCGGAGCCACTTTTTATTATAGGTCGGTAGTAAGAACCTTAGAGACGGCTCATTCAAATGGAAATCGATAGTTCTAGCCCCCCTTTTAAGGGTTAAAAGTGATTGGAGGTTAGCCAGCCCCGTCTTGCGTCTTTTTCAGATGTCCTAAAGATTAAATCAATTGAATCATCTAGGTCAGCTAGGTTTATCCTAGGTTCATCTCTACACAATATTAGAGGCAACGCTTGAGCGTTGCCTGTAGCAGGAGACCATAAGCCTTCAATGTGCTGCTTATTGTTTTTTTTTTTTTTTCAGAAAAAATTCATGTGGGAGAGACGGTTATAGAAATTGAAACTCTAAGGGGCGTATTTCGATTGGAAATTGAGAGTGTAAATGAAAGCTCTAGTGCATTGTTTGAGAATGGAAAGTGATTGGAAGGCAGCCAGTCTTTTACCTTTCTAGTTTTCTCCTGTTACGTCTTATGATGTGAGGTCAAAAATATAACTGTCTTTTTGTTGAAAATAGCTAAAAATTTCAACAATATTCCCCAAGGAGATGATATAAATTTCATTTGCCCTGGGACAATAACTTTGGATAATGCAAATTTGCAATTCTTTAGCATGTGTTTTAACAAGGAAAAGGGGAGATTGTGCAATATCTCAGTAAAAGTTAAGGGTGTTAAATTGAAACTTTATTTGAATCTTGAGAGGGATTAAATTAAATGAAAACGCTGAGTCAATCCAGGTTGTCAAAAGGACGTATGAGTAATAGCTCATGAAAGCCTAAGGCTATTAGTTGTAATTTAAAAGAATTTGAAGAAATAAAGAACTAAATGAAAGCATACCATGTTCATCAATGTTGCCAAAATAGAGGCTTTTGCAATACCAAAAGACAGCTGGGGGTATTAGGTTGAAATATTCATGAAATGTTGCGGGGATAGTGAGCCAAACCAAAAACAGTGTGTCCTTCCAGGATGTAAAAATTATCTATCTGCAGTACTTAAGTAAATGCCAATGCTCTTAAGTTAGAACTTTCTGGGAATGTTGTGGAGAAAATAGATTAAATCAAGACACCTTATATTTATCTAGCTTGTGAAATTTTATGTCTGTAATATCTCAGGAATGGTTAGGGTTGTCAAGTTTCAAATTTTGAGGAGGGTTTATGGGGATGTTGAGCTTGATAAAAGGACATCAAGTGATTCCAGACACGATCTGTGGATAAATGATGGCATATTCGTAAAGATCTTATTTTTTTGACCAATCATTTAGGGCCAAACTAAATGTTGGTCAACTCAGAGCAGGGTGGAAGAAGATTGTAAGGAAATATTAATGGAAATTGATATTCCCTACGAGGATGCAAAGAGGGAGGCTTGGAACACCTATGTTGGTTTCTGGGACCTGATGCTACAGCGAGTTTTAGTTGTCTCAAAGTAATTATTGAAAATTGCAAACTTTTATAGTGCTTTTTTACCTTTTCCAAAAGTGTAACCTTTTAAAAAGATTTTCAATTATGCTGCTTTGTGTTTTTTCAGAAAGAAAATTTGGGTAGTACTTAGAATCGGTTATTGGCATGAAGAATTTCCAAAGTAAATTTAAATGTTTTTGCAAAGATATATTACCAGAGATGTTACTTGAAACTTCAGAACTATTCGATCCTCCATTGTTATAGAGTTTATGGTTTATTCAATTTTAATGGACCTTCTTTAAGAGCGCTTTGGCCCAGCTTTTTTCCTTCTATAAAATTTGTCGCTAGGACTAATAAGAAAGGAATAATGTCCATGTTAAATATTTAGCATTGTGGAGAATCACGTATAGGTCACTTATTCAAAAGTATTCATAAAAAAGGGGTCTCCACTCAAACTAGTGAACATATCAAAATTAAACATGGAAAGAAATTAGCTAATATAGAAGTTTAATGCAAGTAGAATTTTTTTTTTGGGACGAGACGGTAATTCCATATGCAATAAGAGGCTTAGCGCTGGCTGCCTAATATGTATTTATTTTTTCCCGAATATGTGCCTGATCTTACACTTTGAGACATTTACCTTCATAAATGTTTCCCATAGTCTCTTTTCTATTACCAGTAAGGTTGACTTCGCTCAGTAGAGAATCGTTTCTAGATTTTTTACACGGATTGTTTGAATGAGCAATAGTAGTTGATGACCGAAGAGATGGGTTCTTGTAATGCTTATTTCCTCCAATTGAATAAGAAGAGCTGGCTTTGTTTAAGTTTGCATTTTGATTCTCATTCCTGTTGATAATCTTAATTTTGAAAGTATAATCCGTTTTTGACTTGGGGATTTCTTCGTCATCTGCACAGTAAACACCGGCATTGAGATCTAAAAAGAAAAAAAATTACCTCAAATTCTTTATAATCTAATATGACCGATAGCACAAAAGTTTGGGTTAGTGGTGACCTTCTTCTTATGGTGCCTTTAGAGTACAAGATAAATATAAGGGCCCATTTCCCCTAATTACGACCCCCGTCCAGATACTGGTGGTATTGTGGCCCAGTGTCTGGTGGCCCAGTGTCTGACCCTAAAGCAGAGTGTTTTTTAGAATTTGTGGAGATGTGGAGATTTGTGGAGATGGCTTGACTGGATAGGTCAAATGGATGGCTTGAAACCTTGTCTGACTGGATAGGTCATACGGGAGATGTGTGTATCTCCCTTGGCGTACGAATGAAGCACAAGTCATGTAACGAGAAGAAAAAATACCTTTAAGAGCAATTCAACTTGAGGAAAATAGTTTTCTTGTTAGTATGAGTTCTCTTGTTAGTAACAGGTACTAAATTAATGAATATCTAAATCTTAGAACGAGGATTAAATAAAAAAAAACAAGTTTTTTTAACTGGAAGTAAGGAGCGACATTAAACCTTAAAACGCACAGAAATTACTTCGTATATGAAAGAGGCTGCTACCTCATCAACGCCCCATTCTTTACGCTAAAGTTTGACTCTTTCTCTCAATTCTTCTTTTTAAAACAGTAAAAAATTTTAGCGTAAAGAGCGGGGCGTTGATGAGGTAGCAGAAAAAATACAAAATTCCACATTTTTGTAGATAGGAGCTTGAAACTTCTACAGTAGGGTTCTCTGATACGCTGAATCTGATGGTGTGATTTTCGTTAAGATTCTATGACTTCTAGGGGGTTTTGAATGTAGCTATTGGTATCAAAATTCCATTTTTTAGAGTTTTGGTTACTATTGAGCCGGGTCGCTCCTTACTACAGTTCGTTACCACGAACTGTTTGAAAACTGAAATTTTACATGCAAATAAAACTCTAAATGAACAAAAGCCCCTACAAACAAATGTTGGGCTACCGTCCCCAATTTTGATACCAATTTTGAATTTTGATACCAATCTTGATACCAATAAGAATTTTGATTTTTTTTTTTTTGAATTTTGACCAATAGGAATTTTGATACCAATAGCTACATCAAAAGAATCGCATTTTAATGCTGGTTTTAAATATATAAGTTTCATCAAGTTTAGTCTTACCCATCAAAAGTTACGAGCCTGAGAAAATAACAAGCGCATTGGTGCTTTATTGAAAACGAATTATATTACACATATATTCTTTTGTACTTAGTTAAAACTTGAAAATTAAAATTAGAGTGATATAAAATCTTGAAATGACAAGGTTTCAGCAATTAATATCATTACACATCAAAAATTCATTTTAATTTCATTAGTTCTTTCCAAAACTGTTCAAAGAACATAAAGTTTTCTTTACAAAAAGAGTTTGGCTACTGTCTCCTCCCTTACTGTAAAAGCCTAAAGCCTACCGCGTCTTGGTCGCTTTACTGGGAACGAACTATGTTACAAATAATTTCTTTTGTACTTATTTAACATTAAAAATAAAAACAAAACTACAGTGAACTACATCTTGAACTGACAAGCTTTTAGTAATTGGTATCTTTATATATATAGTATTCAGCCGCATGTTTTTTTGGCTATAATTGTTTATTCATTTTCTGTTCATTTTGTACTTCATTTATACTTCAATAATAATTTCCGGTCGTTTTGAGTTTGAATTATTACACGTTTATATTTCCACTGATTTTAAGTTTAATCTGGTCTTTACTTTTCCTTGAAAAACTTCTTTTTGGAGAGTTTACTTTAATTGATTTCTCTTCCTTTTTGATTGCCAATTCGTAGAGTTTTTCAACGTTCTCCATTACATAATAAATGTTTTTAACATCAAAATTTCGTCAGAGTATTGATACTAGTATCCAAATAACAATATCAAAGTAACAAGTTATCGAAGTAAAAAAAAGTGTCAAACCGTACGACTACCCCTTCGATATATAACTTATATGCCCCGGACTCAGTTTAAAACCGTTGCCCTTTTAAATCCGTTGCCCCCAAATTGCGTCAACCCAGGAGGCATTGTTATATTATATGATGACCATTTTGAACAGAATGACTGTCTTAAAATTTCAATCAGATATATTCGGGAAAATGAGACTGGGGGGGGGGACTAATTGCTCTCCGATCAATTTTGACTCTTAAAAAGACAATTAAAACCTTTATTTCCAGTCAAATGAGCCTCCTTCAAAGTTTATAAAACCACCTTTTCCATAAGAACCTTATGCCTCCGGGACATATCTCAAAACCCTTTCCCCTGGGCTCTGGGGGGCTGCACCGACCCTTGAGGCATTTTGGCTGATCTCTGGACTAATTTGAACAAAATTGCTGTCTCAAAATTTCGATCGGATATATTTGTAGTAAAAAAGGGACAGGAGAGGGGGGGGCTAGCTACCCGCCAATCTCTTTACATTTACAAAGGATAATTCAAGTTTCTATTTTTAGTCAAACGAGCCCTTTTCAAAGTTTAAAAGGTCACCCCTTCAATGAAAAGCTTTGCAAGCGCCCGGTGCATAACTTCAGACCCCTGTCTCCGGGCTCTGGGAGGGGGAGGGGGGTGGGTTGTGCCAACCCTGAAGGAATTTTTATATGATATTTGGACTAATCTGAACAAAATCGAGCCTCATTTTGCCTCTGGGTTTATTATGTGTGAGTGAGTGAGTTAGTGAGTGAATGAGTGTGATTCAGTGAGTGTCAGTGCGAATGAGTAAGTGAGTGTGAGTGAGTGATTGCGAGAACTAGTGCAAGTAAGCGATTGGAATGACCGTGAGTCTCAGTGTGAAAGTGAGTGAGTGACTTTGTGGGAGTGAACGAGTGAGTGTGAGCCCTCATATGATTGTGAAACTTTACGTGGCCATCCCTTCCATGAAAAACTTATATGTCTACAGGGCATAAGCTAAAATTCTTGCTCTCGGGATCTGGAGGGTTATTTCAACCCTGGACGCATTGCTATTTGATATCTGGACTGTTTCAAACAGGACGGTTATCTAAAAAGTATGATCGGATACACCTGGAGAAAAGAGGGCACGGGGGTGGAGATAGTTGCCCTCCAATCACTTTTGGCTCTTAAAAAGGGTCATTTTGACTTTTGACTCTTCAATTATCAATCAAAAGAGCCCCCTACAAAATGTCCATAACACCTTCCATAAAAACCTTATATGTCCCCGGGTTATAACTTACAATACTTACTCATGGGCTCGGGGAACTGTGTCAAACCTGCATTTTTTGTTATCTAATCTCTGTACTGTTTGGAACAAATGGCAATTTCAAAATTTTGATCGGATCCATTCTGAGGCAGAAGGGCATGGGGGCCCGTTGCCCATTTTGAAAGCAATATAAAATATTTAGTTGTCATACTTAACTTTAGAGAATTTAAAGGAATGATATTCTGCAAAAGAGAAAGGGAGAGAAGGAAGCAGATAAAAAACGGTTATTATTCGAAATAAAAGACAATATAGGAAGAAGGACAAAAGTTCAGATCTTTTGAATACGATATGACCACGAATTCTCCCTCACAAATTTAGTACTTACATCGCACGACCGATGAGAAACTAAAAATACATTACTCAAAAAAAATTATTATCTACATCTTAGCCCTGTTTTGCTCAAATTATTCAACCAGTCAGCAATACCACATGTTTAATTCAAATTCTAGAAGAAGAAAAAGAAGAAGAGAGGTAGAAAAAAGAAGAACTTTTACCTGGGAAAGCAAGATAGAACAATGTCAACAGTAATATGTGAGGCATCTCGACATCAAGTCTAAAAAAAAAGATGGAACTTTTTTCAACCGGAATATTAAAATATGCAAAATATTGACATTCGTACATTTGCAATTTATTTGAATCATGAAAACACTCTCATAACAGTTAATTCTAACACTGATACTTAGGAGTATATTTATGAATAATTGTCCAACTGTAACTTTAATTTGTATTAATACATTGGTAGTATTTTTATATTCATTACAAGGCAAAAGTTGTATGAATCTACCCTGTTGCACATCACTTCACATAAACAGCAAGGTTTCACCCTGTTTTTTAACCTTTGTCCTCCTCTATGTTTGACAAGAAATGAATATGTTCTCAAAGTGGTTCTCAAGCCTTTTATTTCTGCGGCACTCTGAAGGATTGGTGTGGATTTCGTCACACACAAAGAAAAAAAAAAAAATCGAAGGTTAGATCGAAAAAATGAGGCTAATAATAGATTATCATTTATTCTTTAGTAGTTCCGGCTATCAAAAGATGGTAAAAAGAAATGAATGACAATGCAGTTCTACTCACTTAAATCTATTGAAATTTCCTGTGGCATCATTTTATTATGAAGTATGATGGAGTTTAGCGGTGGCTGCTATGTCTGAACAAATTTGAAATAAAAATTTCTTTTTTCTTCTTGACATTATACACTCCCAATCTCTCTCGCTCTCTCGCTCTCTTTTTTTTCAATCCATATCCCTCTCCCCCTCCCTGGGGAGCAGGTTTGACCCTATAAATCAGAAATTTATCTACATTATGACGAAAGTTATCACCCTTTCAGCATCTCCATCTCACGTTTAGTCAATATCTATTCTCCCAAATGAAGGAAGACAAGGGGGATGAATCCTTCCGCATTGTTATCTGAAGGATCTCTCAGAAAAATTTGGAAAATATATGCCTTAAAGTTAACAGGCAGCCCCACCCCCTAGTGGTTCATGTTCAGCTATGTGGCACTTTATAAACATTAATAAGACGTTCCATTAACCAATTTATCATTGATAATACGTTCTAAATAATTGCTTTCATTTTGTATGCGTTATAGCGTTAATAAATCCAAAACTGTAGGGAGTTTTACTCATACTAAAAGAGATTACTGAAAAGATTTAATGACATGCAGTTTGACAGTTCAATTTATATTGGTATTACTTCCGGAAAATCTCTGCAAGTTTCTATTTATTGATGCTATAAAAGAGAACAAATTAAAAATGTGTTTTTTTGGAGCTGAATGAAAATGATGTTCTAGTCTATCGAAGGTATAAAGGGTGTCAATCCCCCCCCCCCCTTTTTGTAGTAGTCTTCTTTCGTTTCAATTTTATCATTTATTGTTATATGTGTTCATTTTGGGTTTCAATTGTTTATTGACTGTAGGTTAGGCTCGTTCAAAGTTTGAATCATTTTTTGACTTTATTCCTCTTGTGTTATGTTTTACATAGCTCTTTACTTTTCTTTGAAAACAATTTGTTTTTAGAAAAGGCTTTTTGAAAGTTAAAAGCTGCTCGTTTTTAATGACATATTTTTTTCTTTGGTTAACAAAAAGAATATTAGTAAAACATTTTTAGTTCATCTCCTCAAGAATCAAGATTTTGGCTTACTATTTGTGTATTGAACACCAATTTTGCATCGAATTTCGTTTATATTTGCACTATGGATGGAAGCGTGGAATATTATTCAGCTAAATTGACTAAAGATCTGCACAATCTTCATGCTTTTATAGGGTCAAAGTTACTCTGACCCCCCATCACGTTATAGCCCTAAGTATAGACGAATAATAATCAACCGTCCCTATCAACATGCTCTAAGAGCCTCAGCTTCATTCCATTTAGCGTTCTTGAGGTATTGCAGTTAACCCTTTTAATAATATTAAATAACATAGTGTCTTTTGATGTTAAATAAAAAAAACAAGTTTTTTAACTGCAAGTAAGGAGCGACATTAAAAATTAAAACGAATAGAAATTATTCCGTATATGAAAGGGGTTTTCCCCTCCTCAACGCCTTTCCCCTCCTCTTTACGCTAAAGTTTGACTCTGTCACAACCCTACTTTTTAAAACAAATAAAAAACTTTAGCGTAAAGAGCGAGGCGTTGAGGAGGGCATAACTCCTTCATATACGGAATAATTTCTGTTCGTTTTAAGTTTTAATGTCGTTCCTTACTTGCAGTTAAAGAAAACTCGTTTTTTTTTAAATTTCTGAACGTATTTGAATTAATGCATGTTTTGATTTTGGCTCACCGCACATGAATAAATAAAACGAAGTTTGAATATTAATTTTTATTTATTAAATGGCTTTCTCATAGTTTTGATCAGACGATTTTGATAAAAAAAAGGAGTGGGTGAAGAGGCCTAGTCGCACTCCAATTTTTGGTTACTTAAAAATACAAATAGATTTTTTTTTTAACAAACGTTTTTGTTAGTAATAAACATACGTAACTTACGAATTAACTTACCTAACGAACTTCTAGATTTGTGTATTTTTATTACGTATATGAGGGGGTTTGCCCCCTCGTCAGTACCTAGCTCTTTACACTAAAGTTTGATTTTGTCCCAAATCCTTAAGAATGACCGCTGAATCACAAAGGCCGTAGAATAAAAGTTGAAATTACTTAAAATACCTTAGCGTAAAGAGCAAGGTATTGTGGAAGAGACGAACCCCCTTATATACGTAATTTTTTTTATTTATTTTCTTATTTTTTTTAAAATAATGCTAGAAGATCCTGCGCCCCCTTCATGGATATTCTCTTCCCTCATGAAAAATTTATCCATGGAAAGATCTTCCTACGTAAACCCATCCCCCAAACCCACCCCCACCCTAACGCGAAAAAGTTTGCCTGAGAACGTCTGTACACTTCATAATAACCATTACTACATGTAAACAATGGTCAAAGTTTGTAGCTTGCAGCCCCTCTCCCGGGGACCGTGAGGTGTTAAGTCGTTCTCAAAGACATAGTTATTGGGTTTTTGACTAAGTTGAACAGAATGGCTATCTCAAAATTTTGGTCAAAGGACTTTGGGGGAAAATGTGTGGTGGAGGGATCCTAGGTACCCTCCACTTTTTGGTCGCCTAAAAAGTGCACTAGAACTTTTTATTTAAGTTAGAATGAGCCCTCTCACGACATTCTAGGACCACTGGGTCGATACGATCACCCCTGAGGGGAAAAACAAACAAACAAACAAATAAACACGCATCCGTGATCTGTCATCTGCGAAAAAATACAAAATTCCACATTTTTCTAGACAGGAGCTTGAAACTTCGACAGTAGGGTTCTAGAATACGCTGAATCTGATGGTGCGATTTTTTCTATGAAAAATTCATATTCTATGACTTTTTTTTTGGGGGGGGGGGGCTCCCCCTATTTTCTAAAATAAGGTAAATTTTCTCAGGCTCATAACTTTTGATGGGTAAGACTAAACCTCGTGGAAGATATATATTCAAAGTTAGCGCTAAAACGCAATTCTTTTGATGTAACTATTGGTATCAAAATTACCTTTTTTAGAGTTTTTGTGACTACTGAGCCGGGTCGCTCCTTACTACAGTTCGTTACCACGAACTGTTTGATACTTCAAAATACCTGTTAATATTCCCTGACAGTTTCATCTTAATACCATAATGAGTTCTTTAGATCGTACATATAAGCTATTTGGACAATCTAGATGCACAAATAGTCTTTTGATTAAGCTCAATAGCACCCTCAACATAAACCGAAAGTTTAAATCCTTAGACATTCGCAAGATATTGCAGATACGACCTTTTTAGGACCTTGATGCAAATAGTTTCTCTAGTTAGAAACTTCCAACAACATCCCCTGGATATTACCGTGGCCTTTCCTTTGGATATACCCATAACTCTTGCTGGAATGTTCAAGGGCGTAGTTGCAGTATTTTTATTGGAGGGGGAGTATAAGGGGGCCAACCGTTTGGGGCTACACGGAAAGCAGGTTGTCCTTGTCTGGGTTGGGAGGATGTCATATATAAAGATTTAAAGGAAATAAGAACTTCCTGGGGGGTGTAAAGAGGGAGGCTTTAAATAGATTAGGTTGGAGGAGGAATGTGCGTAGCTGTGTTGGCCTCAGGCGGCTTGGTGCTGCAGTGAGTTATTATTATTATTATTATTAGTAGTAGTAGTAGTAGTAGTAATGAATTTAATACTATTCAAGCGGTAGTGAAGAAAATTAACAAACCAACTACTTTGTGAATTTAAAACATTACCCAATACATTATGAACAATGAACACCACATTAAAAAAAATCATAAATACAAGTGCTGGTGCTTGGCTCTTATTAAAAGTGTCAGCAATGAGCTGCTGCAGACAACAGTAGTATAGCATAAACAAACTTTTGGGTCGGCGAAGGTGAATGTTCGGCCTATTTCGGCCTGGTTGAAATTCGGCCTATTTCAACCAGACTAACTACTAATGCTGCAGTACATATCCCCCATCCATTTCCCCCAACCAACCGCCCGGCACATGATGCTCAATGTCATAATTGAACCAAGCTCTGTTGCAATAGGCCCTGGTATTGTGCTTTTCATTTGTTGGTAATTTTGAATGGATTTCGACTCAGTAACATTTAATTTGTCGTACTAAACTTTTATTATAGGTGATTTACTGAAAAATTAATTAAGGTTTTTCATTAAATTGATTTTCTTTTGTGTTCGACGATTTATATTAATAAATAGCATGGTTATCAGTGGGCCACATAAAGCCGAAACAAAAATCATAG
Source organism: Artemia franciscana (assembly GCF_032884065.1). Lineage (NCBI taxonomy): Eukaryota > Metazoa > Arthropoda > Branchiopoda > Anostraca > Artemiidae > Artemia > Artemia franciscana. The sequence continues at coordinate 68,161,239 of NC_088863.1, read as the reverse complement.
ACAGCGCAATTGCGCTGTCTGAGCAAAGGTATAGGATAAGTCAGTGTTACCACAGATTGTTTAACATTATACTGTGACCCATTCCCCACATTGAAGTAGCGACCGTATTTCAAGTTCGAAATTATTCAAAAAAATCAAGTTAGAATTATTAGCTTATCCGTTGGGCTTTCTTTGACAAAGCATATCCAGAAAATTTGAACAATTCGTGGCATAATTGCAGTGGAAACATTAGATTAATTAAAAATGCCAGGGATGCCAAGCAGAAGGGAAGATTGGCTCCTGGAGTTTGAAAATTACTTTCTCTGTGTATATTAGTTTTAAAAAAAACGAATTCTCTAAAAATTACACAGATATACTCTTGTGTAAATCAGGGTATGGGGGCATACATTTCTGGAAGGGGGTTAAATATAGTTTTTATGTGTATAATTCCCTTCACAAGCAAGCTCGGTCTCTTAGTGCTTTATGATAAAACTGATAACAATAGAAACAGAGAATGGGTTGGTATATGCACACAAAATGTTTTGATTGTGAGAAAAGTATAAATATTTTGCTTAAATTCACTTTATTCTATTCTCAGCAGACATTTTGTACAGCATGAAAATGCAGAGGTAAATTTCCCAAAAGTAGCGCTGGCTATGAATGAAATGTATTTATGTCAATTTTTTGGGACTGGTTAAAAGAAATATTTAGAAAAGCAAAAATAGCAAGAAGTGCGTTTGGTATTATACATAGAGACAGTTCTACATTTATGGGCTAGTAAGTGAATTCTGAACGTAAGGAATAGGACGTTTTCAGCGCTTATTAGTCATTTCAATGACAAATAAGAAAATCCGAGTTTCAATTAAATATTGGAAATAAAAATCTTAATAAGTAAATGATTCCTGGAGTGGATCTCTCTCAACCAAATTCTATGACTAAACTACAACTGATTTGACCTATCTTAGTTATATCACAAATATTACTTTAAAAAGCACTAACTCAAATTTTCTTTTTCAATAATTTATTTTCATTCAGGAAGTTATATTCACTGTATAACTACCTTCTTATTCTTCAATGATTTTATGTGTGCCCTATTAGCAGATGTAGAGGACGTATTCATTCCCACTATTGAAAGTTTTAAAACAAGAGAATCTAATGTTGAACTAATGGATATCAGGAAGTAAAAACACCTTAAATTTTGGGGAAAAAATTGACCTGAGCAAATGTTGCGAAACAGGAAGCATAGAACATTTTTCAGTTTAGTTATTAACTTGGCTGACATTTTTACTTGATGATAAGAATTCAAAGGCAGTATATTTGGACAAATATTGCGGAACATATTATGAACCGTAATGGATGCCTATTTTTTTCGTTTTCTTTATGTTAAAAACGAGCTTGGATGAATAAAAAAGCATAGGCTCAAAGTAAAGAGCAAATATGAAACTGAAAATGAGCTTTTAAAAAGTTTTAAAGTTATTTAATAAAATGTAACTGTTTTTCAAAGTTATTTTGGGAAAATTCACCCTCCTCCTCCTCCCCTCTTAACGATGCTACTGGGGATGTTACCTAGGCGCCCTTTTGGCAATCTGGAAGAACAAGTAATCTTTAGTTTTATACCCTCATTAGTTTTCCTTAAAAATTTTGACTTAATATCCTGTTCTGTTGCTGGACTATTGCATCTATTATCTATTTTTAAAACCTGGATATTCACCTAAACTCTTTTAATTTAGTTCAGTATTTGTAGAAGTATTAACAGAAGTGGTATCCGCAGAAGTGCGAGTAGTCTCAGAGGCAGCGGCACCCACTGTAGCAACAGTAAAAGTTGCAACAGCACTTCCTATTCTGTAGTCTCTTGCAATTCAAGTAGTCATAGACACAGTCACAAGGGGGTCACAAACGTAATTATGAGAAGTCGTATTTGTAAGCGTTTGCACTCACAGCTAGCTGGAGCCACAAGTAGTCGCATTCATAGCCGCAAATAGTTATAGACACAGCCGTAAGTAGTTGCAATCGCAATTACAAGCAGTCACAGTAACTTGTAGTCGCAGTTGCAAGTAGTCAAAATTGCAAGTAGTTGAAGTCTCAATTGCAAGCAGTTTTGGTCTCTGCAAGAAGTTGCAGTCACAGTTAACAAGTAGTTAAATTAGTCACGGTTAAAAGTTCACAAAATAGCAGACAATTACAAACAGTCTTTTGCGCAAGCTGTCGCATGTGGACACTGTCACAAGCAGTCACAGTCCTAGTCCTCGAGAATTTAAAAGAATTACAGGCTATGAGCTGATCAGAAAATTTTGTCCTTTTTCGGCCAAATTTTTGTTTGACAATGTTCCTAAACTAATTGTTCTTCTCATTCTAGGTTCTTCTTCTCTTGGTGAAGTGTAGTTTCTAATTTTATCTATCGGTCAATAAAGTCTTGGCTTTATTTGTAGCCCCCCCTCCACCTTTCGATAAAATATAGTACACTTATTCCAGGCAATTATTTCCGAGACTTTTAAGTTAAACAAAAATTGAACCATTTTTTGTTGGAGATTTGGGTGAACGTGAGCCTTCAAAGCTAAATTTTTCTGTATAAAAAAAAATCGGCCAGGAGCTCGCAGTTTTAACTTCTAAGGATTTTGAAAAAAATGAAGTTTGCCCCCTCTTTTTTTTGGGGGGGGGGCAGTACTTTTTTGAATTCTTTGGCCTAGGAATTTTTGACTGTAGCCTTAGAAAGGATCAGGGGCACCAGTTTTTTAGGCCTATTTCAAGAGCCCATTCATTTTTGGTTTTTAAGCCCATTTCATTTAGTTCAGTATTGTTGAAAGATCTACTAACTGTGCATTTAAGGATGACGTGATGCCCCGTAGTCCCTAGGGATAGGGTTGTAGGCTACGTAATGTTCCCATTTTTCAAACATTTTATTTTTTATGATAAATATCCAACTTTTTCTGGAGGGGAGGGGGGTAATTTTCAGCAAGGGGATATTTCAGCACAGGGAGAATTCTCTGTGATGAGGAAAGATTCTGGGGAAGGTGAATTTTTCAGACGAATTTTTACAAGAGGGGAGGGGGCTAAGAGAATGTTCGGGCATTAATTCAAAACGGTCAGAAATAAATGAAAAAGGAAATTTTAATAAAAAGGAAGGAGTAACGTTAAAACTTCGAGCAATGATAAATTTTCAGGAGGAGCGCTTCCTCCTTCTCAACCACAAAACTTTATGCTAGTGTTTTACTTTTTGTCACAATCCTTTGAGAAAGACTGCTCAACTACAGGAGCCGTCAAATTTGATTGAAAAGTCTTTTAAAGAACTTTAAAACTGTAGCATAAAGAGCGACGGTCAAGGAAGGGGCAGCCCCCTTCTGTGGAATAATGTTTATCATTTTCAATTTTCAATGTTTCTTCTCACCTTTAGTTAAATAATTTTTTTATTTATTTTGTATTTTGGAGACGCGCACCAAAAATTTACTTTATTGCATATCTTTTTTCCAATCGTTCCATTGACTTGCGTATCTGAGTATAAAATTGATCAGTGACAAAGGATATCTGAATATCAAACTGATCAAACTGGTATCAAACTGACAAAGGATTTACAAAGTAGCTAAGACTTTACCCAGAGACCGAGCCGTGAAATTTTTTAGCTCTAAACCTTTTTATGTTATGTTTTTACTTTTTGTTATGTTTATTTTTGTTATGTTTGTTTTGTTATTGTTATGTTATGTTTATGTATCTTGTTGTTATGTTTATGTTGTGTTGATTTAGTGCTTTTAGCACTAAATCAACTCTTTCCATCTTTTTTGCTTTTTCAACTTTTCCTTTCGATTTAGTTCCATCTACATTGAAATTCATCTGGGGAAGCCAATCTCTCCTGCCAGCTTTTTTCTAAGTGTCTTTCGTTACAAATAAGAAAGGGTAAAATTCTGGGACAATTTTAAGACCCGTTTATAGAATTTACGTGTCATAATCTATTCTGAAACGCATAAAGGGAAAGAGTCTTTTGGATCACTTCAAGGCCCCTTTGCCTCCCCTGCCCATAGGGTCGATAGGGTTATGTAGCTGATGTACCAGGAAGTGATAGGGTTTTGCCGCCGAGAAGGTTGAAAAGATAGAGAAATATTTTATTTGGTACCTGGAAGTGTTGAAGATTGTAGCAGCTTGATATTATATCTGGTCGAGTAAATCTTCTGGATTTTTTTCTTTCTTATTTATTATCTTAAATAAAGTAAAAAAAAAAAAATATCAAAAACAAAATCAAAAGCTGGTGTAAATCCAAAGTCACATTTCTACTTCTGGATTTGAGAAATTGTTCTACAGCTTCAGGTTTCCTCTTTTGTCTGTTTAATCATTTTGCAAATAAAGTTGCTTTTAAAGATCACGTCACTGGAAAGTATTAGGAGATAATCCCGAATTGAAGTTTCCCAATTCGTCAAGGCAGCATGCTCTTAGGACCTTACACCTTATATGCAACAATTTCATAATGAATGATGTAATTTTTTGCCGAAGGAATTTTTTGTGATAGAGGGGAGGTGAGAGATTATGAACCGATAGTAGCATCATATATGTTTAATAAATAAATCGAGTACACAAAATCAATTACCTTGACTTTTCTATCCTATTAGAATAGATGGGGATTTTATTATAATGTTTTGCACTTCATTCAGATGATTTGTGTTTTTTGCTTTTTTTTTTATTTTTTGACACAGGTGGGAATTCCTTAGAGCTGAGCCAAAAAGAGAATTTATGGCAAACAATATACGGCTTCAAAACAGATAAATAAACTTAAAAATAAATTTGTCCAACATCTGTGGGAAAAAAAGATACCAGGTGAAACATTTAGTATAGTTATGTTTTTATTTACTATACACATAAAAGAAAATATGTTTTACGACGTTCCTAAAAAAGACACTAGGTTATAACTCTGTTGACACTAAAGTTACTACCTTTACCATTAATTCATGTTTTCGTAGTAGCAGTAAGCTAATCAAGCTACACACTGTGCAGCTAGTAATGAAAAGGCTGCGTTGAATAGTAATTAAGCTAGATAATATGAATTTTATGAACCAGAACATGTTACATAAATGAATCTTCTCAAAGATGAGAATCCTTTACAGTAATCGGGACTACTTTTATTTTGATATGATATACCTCTCCCCAAATATTGACAACAATACTCCCTTACCCACCCCCCTAAGAAAACAAAACAGAAAGCTTGAATAAATTGAGGCATTTTTAATTTTGCCTAAATTAAAATTCTTGAAAAAGGTTTATTTTTTTTTTTGATGGATCATGGCGTCCTTCCCTATTGAAATGGCTCAGTCTATTGAGTATCTTAGGTCCTATCACCTTTTCCTAAGAATTGCCCCTTATATTCGTAATCACCGCTTCGATCCCCCTATGAAGTAAAATTAAAACTTGCAGACAGGGATATTTTTTTCGAAATATATGAATTTGCAAAGCAATATGTTTTAAGGAATTGTTTACAATTGTATACAATTAGGTTTTCTGGTGAAAATAGAGGGGGGGGGCATTTTTGACCTTGGGTTTTTAATTGTATCACAACTTTTCAGGGTCACTCTCCACCTAAAAAGGATGATATATTAAGCTTAGAGAAAAGGAGGCGAAAGGACAAAGAAGAAAACTTGATTTTCTTGATGAGTCTCAAAACAGTTTCGGGCACAAGATAGGTAGGTATATAGGTAGGTAGATTTTAATTTAAAACCTTCACATCATTATATACCCATTAATCGCAAAAAGGTTGATCTGGCCTGTAATAGCGACAACATTCATGTCAAACAGTTCGTGGTAACAAACTGTAGTAAGGAGCGACCCGGCTCAATAGTAACGAAAACTCTAAAAAAATGGAATTTTGAAACCAGTAGCTAAATCAAAAGAATCGCATTTTAATGCTGATTTTAAATACATAAGTTTCATCAAGTTTAGTCTCACCCATAAAAAGTAACGAGCCTGAGAAAATTTGCCTTATTTTAGAAAACAGAGGGGAAAACCCCCTAAAAGTAATAGAATCTTAACGAAAATCACACCATCAGATTCAGCGTATCAGAGAAACCTATTGTAGAAGTTTCAAGTTCCTATCTATATAAATGTGGAATTTTGTATTTTTTGCCAGAAGGCAGATCACGGATGCGTGTTTATTTGTTTGTTGGTTTGTTTTTCTCCCAGGGGTGATTAGGAGTGTTTTTCTCCCATGCTAATTATTTTTCCAAAGTCAACGGATCAAAATTCTGAAATAGAGATTTTATTCAGCGTAGTCCAAAAACCTTATAACTATGTCTTTGGGGACGACTTTACTCCCCCACAGTCCCCATTGGAGGGGCTAGAAGTTACAAACTTTGACCAGTGCTTACGTAATAGTTATTGGGAAGTGTACAGACGTTTTCAGTGGGATTTTTTGGTTGGGGGAAGGGGCTGAGAAGAGGGGGATACGCTGGGGGAACTTTCCATCAAGGAATTTGTCATGGGGGAAGAATATTTCCATGAAGGGAGCGCAGGATTTTCTAGTATTATTTAAAAAAAAAAACAATGAAAAAGTAAATATGAAGAAGTTTCAGCATTAAAACTTAAAACGAACATAAATTATTACGCATATGATTGGCTCACCTCCTCCTAATACCTCGCTCTTTACGCTAAGGTATTTTTAGTAATTTCAACTATTTATGGCTTTTGTGATTCAGGGGTCATTCTTAATGAACTGGGACAAAATTTAAGCTTTAATGTAAAGAGCAAGGTACTGACGAGTGGGTGGACCCCCTCATATATGTAATAAAAATATGAGAATACAAAAGTTCGTTACGTAAGCTAATTTATAAGTTACGAATATCTTTTACTAATAAAACATTCGTAAAAAAGTGAAAGTTCTAGTTGCCTTTTTAAGTAATTAAAAAATCGGAGGTCAACTAGGCTTCCTCCCCTGCTCTTTTTTTCTCAAAATCATTCGATCAAAACTAGGAGAAAGCCATTTAGCAAAAACAAAAAAAAAATATGCAAATTTCGCCTTAATTATTCCTATGCGGAGAGCCAAAATCAAAACATACATTGATTCAAACATATTCAGAAATAAAAAAATACAGTTTTTTTTAACTGAAAGTAAGGAGCGACATTAAAACTTAAAACGAACAGAATTTACTTTGTATTTGAAAGGCACCTCTTCCACTTCAACGGCCTGCTCTTTAAACTAAAGTTTTTTTTACTGTTTTAAACAGAATAGTTGAGAGAAAGAGTCAAACTTTAGCGTTTGATTATGTATGGCTATGCTGTTTGACCTATGTAATTGGATGGATGAGTAGGGTTAAGGCCTTGTTCAAGTGCTTATCCATATCAATTACTAAATTAGGAAAACAGTCTTCCTTACTACTTCTCTTTTTCTTTTTTTATATGGTTTATATTTGTTTCTTCTATTATTTACTATTCATTATTTAATATAACTGATACATTTTCTATTATTTAATATTTAAAATTTATTGTTAATTTTTATAGTTTATGTTTTTTATGTTTGGTTTTACGGTGTGTGTTTGTTTCTGTGTTTGTGCTGATTTCTTTTTTTCACTATATACTTAACGTACTATCAGTTCCTTGGTCATAATTTCCAGTCATCCGAACAGCTTTATTTTGTTGTATTTGTACTCTTTTATAACTTGTGTAAAAAGCACTTTCCCATATCATAAATCCATAATTAATATAAGGCAATACTAACAAATAGCACAATGACAGAGTTGGAAAAAAAAAATTAGTTTACGCAGCATCACAACACCTCTTGATATTTTACATGAAATCACATTACTTTGTTTCTTCCAGCTGAGTATATTGTCGAGTATAAGTTCCAGATATCGAGTTTCTTGAACTTCAGCTAGAGTAGTTTAGTTCCATTATATAGAATAGCTCCTGGAGAAATGGTAGGCGCTGTTGCTATTGTAGTGAATGTCATAAAATTTCGTTTGGTTGTATTATTGTAAGTCGACTTAGAGAGACACATGTATGCAGTCCTTTTAATGCTTCATTAGCATTACCATTAAGTTCATTGCATTACCATTAAGTTCATTGCGAGTCTTTTCTGTAACTGTAAGTGCAGTAGCATCTGCAAATGAGATAAATTTGGCTCGTGGTATTTGAAATTGCATACTATCACAATATATAACGTATAATACCAGACCTAAGACTGAACCCTGAGGAAATTCACAAGTAATTGGATAGTATTTAGAAACCGAACAATCTAATAGCACACTTAAAAACCTACTCAAATAAGATTCAAAGCATTTCAAGCAATCATCCTTTATTCCTGGGCAACGTATTCTTTTCAATAAAATACTAAAATCTACTGTATGAAAAGCTTTTTTAAAATCTATAAAAATCGACACACAAAACGTCTGTTTATCTAGTTCACTATTTACAATACCCATCAGGTCCTCCTGAGCATTCACAGTTGAATGAGCTGTCCTGAAACCACATTGCGTCTCTGATGAAAATCCACATTTCATTAAACACTCAAAAAGTATTTTATGCATTGCTTTTTCATAATTTTTTGACAAAAGTGGTAAAATCGATATGGGTCTCCAGTGTGAGATGTTAGTAGGCGATCCTGCTTTTTGGCAATGGGACAACTTTCGCTAGCTTCAATGGATCTGGGAAAAATGATTCCCATTGGCACCTTTAAGATTAATTAAAAAAAAACTTTTTCACAAAATAAGCTTTCAAAAAAAAGGTCAAAAACTCCATTAGACCTAAAATAAGTAGAAATAAAGTCAAATAATCTATCAAGCGTAAATCTACCACACAATCTCTATCATTAAATAAATGAAACCGAAAATAACCAGAAATTATAATAAACAACCGATTCAAACTCCAAGCAAGCACAAACTAACTAGCCAGAACATAATTTACACTTCACCGATTTACCATTAGCCCGTTAGTAATAGTAGTAGCAGATTAGCAGTTGCAGTAGAATTCATAGTAATGGCCTTAGGTTTAGTAGTAGTAGTAGCAGCAGTAGTAGTAATAACAGTAACAGTAGTAATAATATCAGTAGTAGGAGTAGAAGCAGCAGCATTAAGATGCAAATATTGTCTTCTGGTTAGTTCAACATCTCCCAAAACAATCACTGTAAGTTTCAATTTTAAAAACAAAACTGTTCCTAAGATATTGCTGATATGCCCTTTTGACATCTTGCATGTGGACAACGTATTGTGAGGCATTTCACTTCCCCCTAAAAATTTTCTGAAAATTTCACTTTCATACCCTTAGGCATATTGGCACTAGTAGTCACGGTAGTAGTATTAGTGCTATATGTGCTATCAGTGCTAGCAGTAGGATTAAGAGTAATGGCACTAGTTTATGATAGCAGCAGTAGTACTAGAATATTGTCCTTGTGTCTGTTCAAAATCCCCCATTAAATTCTGGAGGTTTCAACTTATTACAATTATGATTTTGACATTGCCAGTAATTTTGATAACCTGTATATTTATATACTCCTTAAATATTATATTAATGTTCTTAGCCTTGCAAGTAATTGCAAAATAAGCAGTAGTTGCAGTAAAAATAATAATAGTAGTAGAACTAATAATGGTAGTAGTATTAATATTAGCGTGCATATATTGCCTTTTCGCCAGTTGACGTTCCCTTTTATTGAGTTCAAGAGTTCGAACTTACTACATAGATCAAATTAATATAATAGATTCTTTTGATAATCTGAGTGCACATAATGTCTTTTGATTTAGTTTAAGTTTGCCTTCAATATTCTCACTAATTTTACCTTGATATACTTAGCCTTAATACTAAGTACTACAGTTACTGCAGTGGTAGTAGGAGAAGTAGTAGCATTGGTGTTATATTAGTAGAATTAAAAGTAGCAGCAGGAATATTAAAAACAGAAGTAGCGTTGCATATTGCCTTTTAGTCAGTTGATCATCCCCCTCGTGATGCCCCGGAAGTTATAACTTGATGCGGCAAGCCTTTCCAAAATACTGCTGATGTGCCCAATGACATCCTTTTGATACTGTTTTCGTCTGAATACGCAACACCTTACATGTTTATACAATTGAAGTTGTAGTTGGAGGAGTTTAGTAGCCGTAGTGGTAAAAGTAGTAGTAGTAGGTGCACTAGTATTATTAAAAGTAGAAGTGGTAGTAATGTTACTAGTGGCATGTACATAATATCTTTTATAAGTTGATCTCCCCACTTAGTATTCTCTGAAAGTTCCAACTTGACACCCAAATCCATTCTCGAAATACACCCCTTTGACAATATGCATTATACAGATAGTGTTTTTGGATTTAGTTCAAAATTCCCCCTCGATATTCTGAATTCTTTTTTAACTTCATACCCGTAGCCTTAATTGTACTAGCATCATAGTAGCAATGGTAGTAGTAGGAACATAGGTAGCCGCATACACCAGTAGTAGCCACAATACACCAGTAGTAGTGTACTATTATTAGTAGTAGTAACATAAGTAGCAGCAGAATTAAAAGCACTAGTAACAGTTAAAGGTTGGCTTTTGATCATTTAAACATATCACTCATGATGCCGCAAAAGTTTTCTCTTGGCAGTAAGCCAGTATGGAAATGCTGCTGATACGCCCGTATCAGTAATCTGTAGGTTCATAGTATGTTTGGTTAAGTTCAATTTTCTCTTCAACGTGTCCTAAGATGTTTCATTTAACATCCTCAGCCTTGATATTACTTGCTACAGAAGCTCTAGTTTTAGTGTTAATAGTGATAGTAGTGGTGGTAGGAGTAGCAATAGTATTTGTGGTAGCAGTTGAAGCAATGGTGGTTATAGTAGTAGTAGTAGTACTAGCGTGCAAATAGTGTCTTATTGGTCAACTGATCATCTCCCTTATCATTTCCTGAATGTTGTAAATTAATATTATCAGTCATTCTTGAGTGACGCCCTTTTGACAACCCATATACATATAACATGTTTTGATTTAGTTCAACACTCCGCTCAACAATCCATGAAAGGGTCACCTGAATGATCTTGGTATTTTGGGAAATTAAAGGTCAAACATGCATAGCTTTCTCAATAACATATAATACCTATAAACAACAAACGAATTATCTAAACTAAAGCCCTTGCCCTGAAGGTTTTGGGGGAATAATATCTCCTAGGGCCACATTACTGGACATTTCAACAATATTAAAGAAAGTAAATGACTACCAATTTCATTTAGATGTTTGGGCGATTAAGCCTGGAAATGACGGGCTTGGGCGGGGGGGGGGCTGGTTGCCCTCAATTCACTTCCTGACCCTTAAAAAGGATACTATAACTTGCAATTTTCAAACGAATGAGTCCGATCTGAAGCTTATACGACTAAACATTCCGTAAAAACCTTATATGCCCCAAGAGCATACCTTAGAACCCTTGTGCCAGGGCTCTTGGGGGTGTCAATCCTGGAGGTATTGTTGTGTGTTCATTAGACTATTTTGGACTGACTGGACATCTTACAACTTCAATCAGGTTCATTTGGGAAAAAGGGTGTAGGTAGGGGGGAGCTAGTTGCCTTAAATCACTTTTGACTCACAAAAAAGGAACTAGAATTTTACATTTCCAGTCATTTGAGCCTCCTATAAAGTTTACATGAACCCCCCTCCTATTATATCTTTATATTTTCCCTTTGGTATAATTTAAACCCTTGCCGCCAGACTTTGGGGGGGGGGGTTGTGTCAATTTTGACGGTTTTTTCTTAATGTAATCTTTAGACTACTTTTGGAACAAGTAGCTACCTTAAAATGTCTATCTGATGCAATTTAGAAAAATCCAACGTGAAGGGTGGGGAGTAGTTGCCTTCCAATAACTTTAACTCTTAAAAAGGGCACTAGAACTTCCAATTTCCAATCCAATTAGCCCTCCCAAGCTTATTATGCCACTCTTTCCATAAAAAAACCTTATAAACCTCTGAGGTACAACTTAGAACCTTTGCCTTGAGGATTGCAGGGGCGAGGGTTGTCATCCTCAAAGACCTAACCTCTGGTCCTTGCAACTGCACTAAAACAAATGACTATCTCAAAATTTTGATTGGATGCGCTAGGGGAAATGATGGGCATGAGGAGGGGGGATGATCACCCTTCAATAAATTTCGACTATTAAAAAGGGCACCAAAACTTTATTTGAAGTGTCCTGTACAGAACTTCAACAACCCTTTCTATACGAAGTATCCTGATCAAAAATAAACAAAAAAAAGAAAGAAAATAATACATTGTGGCAACATCGCTCTTTACTTAGGCAGCGCTATTCAACTGCCTATTAAAAACTTGCTACTATTAAGGAAAAACTTATCACTATTAAGGAGAAACTTGTTAGTATTGAAAATAAAATAGTTACCATCAATAAAAATTTTATCACTGCTAGGAAAAAGCTTATTACTTTTATTCAAGTGTTGAAGCCTGAGCTGACTTAATCAGCAACTCCAGGGCAAGCTCTTAACCACTTTGTTTAATTCCAAGGTTAAGTTTCTCTAGATAGCTTTAGGCTATGTGAGGAGCCTAAAGTCAAACATTTATAGCTGTTTCATTTGGGTCATAGCTTGCACCACCTTAGTGCTATTGGCAATTTCTTCAACCTAAACATTTGTCTTTTGGTTTAATTTAAAAGGTCCTTTAACATGTTCTGAACTTTTTGACTTAAAACTATTAGTTGTTCCTGAGATAATGCAGATCAACTATTTTTTACCACCTGGATACGTATAGTGTCTTTTAATTTAGTCAACATCCCCTGAAAATTTCACATTAATACCCTTAGCCGTTGTTGCCCTGTTAACAACCAGGATGTGCAAATTCTCTTTTGATGTAGTTAAACATCCACACTCACTAGTGTTGGGGGGTTTCATTTTATTGCACTTAGTTGTTATTGCTTATTTAGATTAATACCCTGACAAACGCCATGGCAGTATAAAAGGCTGGGGCTGTACCTGTGCTGTGAGACGGTTTGGGGTATTGTCTATTATGGGTTGCCTCCCCACTGCAGCAAAACAATTTTAGGCATGAATTATTAATGAGTCAGAGGCAATAGGCTTGAGACAGTCTGTGCAGGACGTTTGACTCTTGTTGATACAAAAGCATTGCAAAGTACGGGAAACCATGTCGTGACCAAGATGGGCCCAGTATTGCACATAACCTCCATCCAACCAAAGGTCCCAGGGATTGTTTACTGTCTGGTCCTAAGCCGGCTTAAGTGCTTTGTGAGGGTTTGAGAAGATGTATAGCTCCCCGTTCTGAACCGGTTTTGGGACCCTTGCTTATCTTGATGCCATAATAAGTACAGTGGTGTAAGAATGCCTTATTATTATGCTTCATAGATTTACTTCTTTTTCATGACTTGATTTTTGGATAGAAGTGAAAATCCTCATTGGTCCAACAAATCAGATAAACCAGCGATTTAAAGTTAGACTAACTTGAAAATACCTCCAGTTCTTATGACAACCGACAATAAATTGTCAAGTTTTGAATGTATTGACATCTCTCTGTTTCAGAGGATAGCAACTATTGAAATATTTGAACCGTAATAAATATTTAACCATATTTTAACCGTAATAAATGGAACATAGGGATCGAGAAGAGAGTTTTTCTTGTGAGGAGATCAGATTAGAAAGCAGAGGAACTTTGGTAAGTAACTTACCTTAGTTAGCCTTGGCAACCACCTGTCTGTCTTCAACTTCTTTGAATGTAATATTATAACAATACTATAAAACCGTTGCGTCACTTTGTTTTAAACCGAGAGAAATCTAATATTGTGTTGAATTAACTTGTCAAGTAAATCTCTTGAGTTACCTTTTTGGGTTCTGCCCGTAACTTTAGTTAGAGTTGTATCTTCCCCTTGAAGGACTCGCATCTTCGGGGTTTTATATTTACTACGAATTAATTTCTTTGATTAAAACTTTGTATTAAAGCATATTCAGACCACAGCAGAAGGCTGTGACAACCTTTTAAATAGCCTAAGATATTTCTTAGATATTTGTTTTACTCGGTTACGGGTTTTACGATCTCTTCTTATCCCTCTCCTTAGTTAAGGCCAGGTCAATCTAAAACCAGCATTGTTGAAAGAAAACTAAATGTAAATTTTGTTTAACCTGAAGCTTTTTTCTTTTCCTAAATTTACTGTTAATTGTACAGGAGTAAGAACTAACTCAAAAACCCCAAGGTAACATAGGGTAACTCACAACAAGGGGTATAAAGCTATAAGAACTGCCGCCCCCTATTCAGTCTAGTGTTTCTTGTTGCTTAAATGCAGTGTTATAATAGATCTCACACATAGATATTGCAATTCCCTAGACTCTAGTTTTGTTTACCTACTACATTTGTTTTCTAGTGTTTATACGATAGAGTGTGAATCCTGAGGAGAGGTTTTTACCCTTTCCAGTTTGTTCTTTTACCCTTCCAGTCCTTACTTTGTTCTCTGTACAGCTAAGCTATTCACTAAGTCTATACAAAAAGGCCAGGGAGAGGATTGTGTTATTAGTCAAGCTAAGAGTTTATAGTTCTTTCCAGTCTCGGGATTTTTAGTCGAGGGTTTTCCCTGTTGAAGTTAAAATTTGCCAAAGTTCCAAGAAGCACCGATTATTGTTAAGAGAAATAATTAGTAAATACCTTGATTTGAGTTGAACTAATAAATTTGTATCTAACCGATCGAGGTTATTCAAAGTTCATAGCTCACCTTAGAAGTATTTTATTCACTTTCGCATACGTGAACAGATATAGTAAACTTGTAATAGTAATACCCACATTAAATCCAATTACCAGATTTTACTTTATTTGATAGCTTGGACTAAGGATTATAATACCAAAGAACTGAGCCTTAATTAGTTATTCAACTGTATTTCATTCTATTAGAAATATTTAGTAGCCTAAAAATTAACTGTAGACTCTCTTTCTCGGTGGCGACATCTGGGCAGTGGAGACATCCTCCGTGGGATTGCAGCACACACCATACCAAACCAACAATTTTGACGATAACCTTTGGGGAATATATATTCAATAGCATGGAATAAAACGTTTTCTCCTCTTTTTTCAATCGTATCAAATTTAAAAATAAAATAAAGTTGTCACCGAACTTTGAGTACCGATCTAAACTTATTGCTTCGGTTAAGAGCACTGCCGGATGACTGTTAGTTTCCTTAAGGACTTTTGGTAAAGATATTCACAAATAGAAATCAGTACGTCAAGAAGTGGCTTTGAGAAAGAGAGTTTACCCAAAGTCTGCATAAGACAATGACCAGACACAGTATCAGGCCCTAGAAAGAGGGCAACCTTATTTTGGTTTAAAAAACAAAATTGCAACTTGGAATGTTACGACGTTAAAAAACAACTATGATATTGGAATTTTGACTGACAAATTTAAAAGCTTCAAGCTAGGTTTATTAGGAGTTTCAGAAACTCATATTCCAGGGGCAGGAAACATGAAACTAAGTGGTATAGATTTATTTTAATCAGGTAGAAAGGATGGGGCCTAAAGGCAGGATTAGATCTTGTGGTAAATATACAAGCTGCCAAGTCTTGTCTAGGTTAGGAAGGTATTTCAATAGAATGCTACTCGCTCGCTTTATTATTAAAAAGTACAAGGTATCAGTCATAATAGTACATGCCCCTATGAAACCGACTGATTGAGACATAGGAGACTGGGATGAATTTTACTTAAACATATAGGGACCAAAGACAGGGGCCAAGGTAGAAATATGGTATTTTTATTACAGGATAATAATGCCCAGGTCTATAAGAACACGGATAGAACATACCTGGGTAAATTTGGCATAGGAAAGTAAAACAGTAATGGTTTCAGACTGCTGTAATTTTACAGGTATAACAATTTAGTTATAACCAATACAGTGATTGGTCATAAAATGGCACTTAAGTGTACATGGTATTAACATGATGGTGTGACGGGTAACCTAATTGATTATATTACTACAAAACAAAGACTTGCAGGATTGATAAAAGATATTAGGGTTTACAGGAGTGCTGCTATTTCTATTAAAAGTAAAGATCGCCTTCTAGTAGCGCCTAAGGTTAATCCAAATCTGGAATTTAGGTAGGATAACTATCTCCCTGGAAACTAGAACATTGGTAGACTCATGGATGAGAAGTTAATAAAAAAGCTTTTCAAGAGTGGTTGGATACCAAACTGGAGAGTTTAAAATTTGACAGTGTACTAGATGTGTTGAATAATTATGGGGAAATAGTTTTCAAGGTCGCTGATGGTGTCTTAGTGAAGAAAGATAGAAACACAGCTAGAAATGGCAGTGAAAATGTTTTATGTTTAGTAGAGAAGAGGAGGGGCCTGTATAAGAATTATTTGACCGGTAGGTCACATGAAAATAAGAGTAACATAAAGGAAATGGAGAAAGAGTTAAATGTGATTTAAGGTGTGAGATGGAGGCCACGAATAAAATTCCCCAAAGGTTGAAAAATGCAGCCAGACGTCATAACAGTGAAACATTTTACTGGGATGCTATAAAATTGAGACGAAATAGTCAAACTGGCCTTATCCCAGTTGAACGGGATCACGATTAGCGATTAGGAAGGAGGTAAGGATAGATGGGCTGAACATTTTGAGAATATGCTAAAACGTGACAGTTACAAGAAATGATTTAGAAAAGAAATAAAAAGTTTGTGGAACTTTGGATGTAAAAGAAGATTTATTTTGTGGGGAACAGTTAGTGACAGTTCTTAAAGCATTAAAATATAATGGGGCTCCAGATGCTGATAGTGTGGAAATATACTTTTTTAAATGTGGTGATTGTGAAGTTTGAGATAAGGTAAAGAAGATTATGAATATGCTTTTCACAAAAGGGGAAGTTCCAAGCGAATTAAAAAAAAAACTCTAATTCAAGCATTGTATGGAAAAGCTTATAAGATTGAGTGTGGTAATTATAGATCCATTAGCATAGCTATGGGAAGCAAAATATTTAGTATGGTGATACTTTTCATCCTTAGAAATGTTGTAGATAAAGTTTTAAGAGAAGAGTATGGATGTTTTCGGAAGGGTAGAGAATGAATCTAGCAACTTTTTACTCTTGGATTATTAGTCCTCAGTTTTATAGACTATGAGCAAGTGTTTGATTACACTGATGTTAGAGCTGTAGCAAAGGTCTTATCCTTGTACGATCAACCAGGCCAATACATTAGAGCAATTATTTCTATGTAAGGCAATAACACTGCTGTGGTTAAGGTAGGAAATGAGGTTTGCAGCTGGTTTCGTATCAAATCCAAAGGTTAGCAGGGGCCCTGCTCTATCCCTGTGTATATGCATCATTTTTATGGACTTACTTTCCTGAGGTATGCATCATTGAGATGAGTAAAACATTGCTGTATTTAGAATATGCTGGTGATTTAAGCATCCTAGATAAAGTCCGAGCTAAATCGAATAGACTTGTAGAGGATTTACGTATTCAGGGTGCTAGAATAGGTTGTAAATTAAAGTTAACAAGACTTAGCCAAAAAGGCTAGGAATAAGCGAAGATGAAAAGGTGACACTGAGCTACGAAAAATTGATCTAACGGATAGCTTCACTTACCCTGGTAATATTATTAGCAGATATGGTGGATGTAATGAAGGTGTTAAAAGAAAAACAGCCAAGGCCCAAGGTGTTTTTTTTTTTAATTTGAAAAAATTTAAAAAATAGGAAGATAAGTTTGCGAGCCAAGAATAGAATATTGGAAGCTATAGTGTTGACAATTGCCAAATGTCATGTTCAGGGGAATATGTATAGTGGTGTAAATAAACGAAAATATAGGGTTAGGAAGGGTGTGTGAACAATTTTTTACAGCCTTTTTGACATAAAGATCTGAAATATATTTTAAATCTCGAAGGGGGGGGGAGAGGAGAATTTTCTATTTTGATTTTTTTGTGAAAATACCAGAGAAAGATATTTTTTAATATTCTGGAGAATGCGCTCCAAAAAAGAGAGGAAGATTTGCTTGACGTTCTTAAGGGAAATTACCTAATAAGTGCTCTTACTAATCAGTTAGAGCACGTTAGTAGTGACTGCCCTGTGGATCTGATGAGTACCCTGTCCCTTCGAATCCCCGTCCCGATACTTTTTTTAAGACTTCTTCAAGAAGTAGGTGCTTATTACGTAATAGAGAATGTTTTCTAAGAGATGTAGGTGTTAATTACATAACAGGGATTTTTTATATGATGCATACATTAATTACCTATCGGTTTCTTTGATTGTTCAAAAACCTTCAGGGACCCACCAAAGCAGGATTTCTTTGTTTGTTACCTAATAGGGAATGTTAGAGTCCTTTAGGCAGGCAGAGAAGTTTTATTAAGACCTTTTCTTCAAAATGTATACGTTTCAAGACATTTCAAGACGTTTTTTAAGGTATTTTTTTTCAAGATATTTTTCAAGATATTTGAAGATATTTCAAGACAGTTTTTAAGACATTCTTCTTCAAGTCGTTTTTCAAGACATTTCAGAATGTTTTTTAAGACGTTTCGAGACGATTTTTAAGATATTTTTCTTCAAGACGTTTTAAAGGATTTCTTTGGTTGTTAGGTAAAAGAAGAATGATTACTTATGTTAAGGATGACGCGATCTCCTAGACTGCAGGGGCTCGTGGGAATTCCCAACATGTAAGTGAGGAGGACCCACACATTGGATGCTACGTGGTGCACAAGTGGGATGTGACGCAATCTTGAGTGATTTTACAGATTCATTAGGGGTGACTTAATCTTACGTGACTTGCTAGATCTATTGGGAATGTGGGAAGGACGCAATGACAGTGCACATGTGAATTTTCACGTAATGACAGTGCACACAAAGATGTTACATAATACTTTAAGATATACTTTGGAATTTAAATTTTCTTCAGAATTAAATTTTTCTATCAAGATGGTTTTTCTCCAAGATTTAATTTTTTCTTTGTTACATAATACTTTAAAAGATTTTTTTAAGATTTAATTTTTTTTAGCATTTCACTTTTTCTATCAAGGCGGTTTTTTCTTCAGGATTTAATTTTTCTTTTCAAGTTTTTTCTTCCAGATTTCATTTTCTATCAAGACGGTTTTTTTCTCAGGGAAACTTTGCATTCCAAAAATTTCCTGTCTGCAATAAGATTCGAAATGGATATCCCCTAAATGGAATAGAGTGCTAGACGGGTGGACTACAAAAGCCTTTCTAATGTTTTGATTCAGAAAACACTTTCTACATGATAGCCTACTGCCCTCAAGGACAATTCCCTGTTACCGCATACTAGAATAATTACATGATTTTCATATTTCCAACCCCTTCCACATAAGAGCAAAAGCGTCCCAATACTATTGATTTTTGCTTTGTTGAATACACCTGCCTATTACAGAGCTATTAATTTTTTAACGTGATCTTAAAGATGAAGTTACATAGCAGATGTTATAGTCTTTGCATTAGATATTTCATTGCGTAAATGATTGCGTATTGAAGTTTTATCCTGGAACAGGAAATTTAAAGAATGAATGCTTATGTAAATGCAGCTTTTATTAAATAACAGATTTACAAGCACTATAAAAACACACAAAAAGCAGTTAAAACACAACAAACGGAAAAAACATAAAAAAGCTTATAAAGATTAAATTATAAGCAAAAGGAACCATGAATTAAAGAAAGGTGGGAACTCTAGCAACCATCTCCAGAGAGTGGGTTGTAATTAGATATAAATTTTAACCATATTAAGAGATAATTCTAAGAGGTCTTAATGAAAATTTATCATTTCTGGTGCTCTATTACACGTACCCACAAAAGAAGCAACACATTTTTTGCATTCAGTGATTTTTGAGAGCTTCTAATGAAATTGACGCGTTTCCTTTAAGACTAAGCATATTTCATGCCACGATTACAATATGTGGCTAGCCCACCCCAGAAGTGTATTCCGGGGGGAAGGGTTGATTTTCGAGACAACTTAGGTTTTGTAAGGGATTAAATGCCTCTTTTTTTCAATGAGCGTTAGATTCCAGCCCCCTAATTAAAAAAGCATTTTATCCCCGAGCCTTTCATGAAAATGCCTCATTTTTGAGACAAGACAATGCATTCCTGGTTGCAAGCAGACATTTGAATAACAGTTTCTTTTCATATTTCGCATATTCTTAATAGAGGTGAATTTAAGTCTGCTAAGATATTTTTCTGGGCTTTTAATGAAAATTCCACGTTTCTTTCATTGAGCGTTAGATTTCATCTCCCGTCAAAAAAATGTTTTAACATCCTCACCCCAATTTTTCAATGAACAAACTTCGTTTGTTTGAGTCATGACTATGCATTCCTAGTGGACATGCGAATAAATCAGTAATATTTTCTTTTCATATTTCACAGAATCTCGGGAGAGGTAAATTTAAGCCACATTAAGAGATTTTTGAGGGCTTTTAATGAAAATACCTTGTTCCTTTTACTAAGCATTAGATTTCAGCTCCCCCTCCTCCGTAAATTTTTTTTAGCATATCCCAGCTTATATTTGTTCTAACACCTCCCAGGATGATTTTTGTTTCGTAAGAAGCATTTCATATTTTTTAAGAAAACTCTATGATTTTTTATTATGTATTTTTATTTTGTAAGATTTTTTTTTGTGATGTAAGAAGTGTTTTGCATTTTGTAAGAAAAACTTGTGATCTTTTAGGAAGTATTTGTTTTGTATGATTTTTTTTTTTTAAGAAGTATTTTTGTCTTGTAAAAAGGATTTTGTAGGGATCGTTTGTGATTGTTTAGGATGTATTTTTGTCTTGTAAGAATTAATTTGTTTTTTAAGAAGTATTTTGTATGATATAATAAGAATTTGTGATTTCTTAGGATTTATTTTTGTTTTGTAAGAATCATTTTTTGCTTTGTCAAAAGAATTTTTTGTTTTGTAACAAGTATTTTGTATTTTGGAAGAACAATCTCGGATTTCTTTGGATGTATTTTTGTTTTGTAAGAATTTTTTTTTGTTTTGTAAAAAGTATTTTTTATTTTGTAAGTAGTATTTGTGATTGTTTAGTATGCATTTTCGTTTTGTAAGAATAGTTGTTTTGTAAGAAAAATTTTGCCTTTTGTTACAAGAATTTGTGATCTTTTGGGATCTATGTTTGTTTTGCAAGAAATATTTTGTATTTTATAATAAGAATTTTTAATTTCTTAGGATGTATTTTTTTGTAAGAATTATTTTTTGCTTTGTAATAAGTATGTTTTGTTTTATAAGAATGATTTTTTGTTTTGTAAAAAGTATTTTGTATTGTGAAAGAAGAATTTAAGATTGTTTAGGATGTGCTTTGGTTTTTTAATTATTATCTTTTGTTTTTTAAGAACTTATTTTTGTTTTGTAATTGGAATTTTTGATTTCTTATGATGTTGTTTTCTTTGTAAGAATTATCCTTTGTATTGTAATAGGTATTTTATATTTTGTAAGGAGAATTCATGATGTTTTAGGATGTATTTCCTTTTTAAAAAACTATTTTTTGTAAGAGGCATTTTTTGTTTTCTAACAAGTAATCTGTGTTTTTTATGAACAGTTTATGATTATTTAGGATGTATTTTGTTTCGTAATTTTTGTTTTGTTTTGTAAGCAAGTCTTTTATATGATGTAATAAGAATTTGTAATTTCTTAGGATGTATTTTTGTTTTATAAAAATTAATATTTGCTTAGTAAAAAGTGTTTTTTCTTGTGTACGAAGTATTTTGTATTTTAAGAATAACGTCTGATTTCTTAGGATGTACTTTTTTTGTAGTTATTATTTTCTGTTTTTTAAGAAGTATTTTGTGTTTTGTAAGAAGAATTTATGATTTACTAGCTGTTGGGGGCTTATGATTTACTAGCTTACTAGTAGTGGTGGGGGCAATCGCGCCCCCCAAAGCCCCCCAGCGCGCGTAAGTCGTTACGCGCCATATTAGTTACGCGCCATTGTAGTTGTGTCCCTGCGTCCCACCTGTGAATATAGAAAGATATATATATATATATATATATATATATATATATATATATATATGTATATATATATATATATATATATATGTATATATATATGTATATATATGGTGGGGGCAATCGCGCCCCCCCAAGCCCCCCCGCGCGCGTAAGTCGTTACGCGCCATATTAGTTACGCGCCATTGTAGTTGTGTCCCTGCGTCCCACCTGTGAATATAGAAAGATATATATATATATATATATATATATATATATATATATATATATATATATATATATATATATATATATATATATATATATATTTTTAACAACGTAAAACTTGCGAATATACAACATTCTTTGCTGTCCCATTGTCTGTGCATATAAATAGATTGTCAGGTTTATCGACTCTTGAACATGCAACATATAATGGTCCATGGGAAAACAATCCGTATTCAGATCTATACCTCATGATTCTAATGATTGCCCTTGAGCTTTGTTGATGGTGATTGCTAATCGATCATTCCCTGAGTCGCCATCGTCATTTATATATCCCCCTGTGCACCCCGGCGTCCCCTTTGTAGTTATGTCCCTGTGTCCCGGTCGTCATTTATATTCCCTGTGTCCCGGTCGTCATTTGTGTCCCGGTGTTCCAGTCTGTGATTTCTCTTTGAGTGTCCCGGGCGTCATTTATATTCCTTGTGTCCCGGTGTCCCGGTCGTCATTTATATCCCCCTTTGCCCCCCGGCGTCCCCATTGTAGTTGTGTCCCTGTGTCCCGGTCGTCATTTATATTCCCTGTGTCCCGGTCGTCATTTGTATCCCGGTGTCCCGGTCTGTATATACATTCGTTTTTTAGTTTTGTTTTTCTCCTTTATTTTTTTCCTTTTTTCTTTTTTTTCTTTTTTAGTTTATTTAGATTTTTAGATTTTTTAGTTTTTTTATTAGTTTTTATTTTTTTTGTAGGTTTTACCATTTTTTTAGTTTTTTTAGTTTTTTTTTTTACTTATGTCCTGGTCGTCATTTATACTCCCTGTGTCCCGGTCGTCATTTGTGTCTCGGTGCTTTGTTGATTGCTAATTTATATTATATTTATATTTATATTTTTTATATTTATTAATATTTTTTTAGTTTTCTTTTTCTCTTATTTTTCAGTTTTTTCCTTTTTTTAGTTTTTTCTTTTTTAGTTTTTATTTTTTTTTTGTTTTTTACCTTTTTTTAGTTTTTTTAGTTTTTTTAGTTTTTTAGCTTTTTTAGTTTTTAGTTTTTTTTTAGTTTTTGCCTTTTTTTAGTTTTTTCAGTTTTTTTTAGTTTTTAGTTTTTTACCTTTTTTTTAGTTTTTTTTAGTTTTTTAGCTTTTTTAGTTTTTTTTCTTTTTAGTTTTTTTTGTAGTTTTTACCTTTTTTAGTTTTTTTTCTTCTTTTGTATTAGTGTGAAATAATTCAGACATCATATGCGGACAAACACGACGTCACTCGACAGACAGACAGACAGACATAACCCACAAACAACTTATTTTTATATATATTTATTCATATTTTTTTAGTTTTCTTTTTCTCTTTTATTTTTCAGTTTTTTCCTTTTTTTTAGTTTTTTTCTTTTTTAGTTTTTAGTTTTTTTTAGTTTTTTACCTTTTTTTAGTTTTTTTTAGTTTTTTTAGTTTTTTAGCTTTTTTAGTTTTTTTAATAGTTTTTATTTTTTTTGTAGTTTTTGCCTTTTTTTATTTTTTTTCAGTTTTTTTTTAGTTATTAGATTTTTACCTTTTTTTAGTTTTTTTTAGTTTTTTAGCTTTTTTTGTTTTTTTTTCTTTTTAGTTTTTTTTTGTAGTTTTTACCTTTTTTAGTTTTTTTCTTCTTTTGTATTAGTGTGAAATAATTCAGACGTCATATGCGAACAAACATGACGTCACCTGATCCATCCACAGATCCACACACAGACAACTTATTTTTATATATATAGATATATAACTACGTAAAACTTGCGAATATACAACATTCTTTGCTGTCCCATTGTCTGTCCATATAAATAGATTGTCAGGTTTACCAGCTCTTGAACATGCAACATAATAATTGTCCATGGGAAAACAATCCGTATTCAGATCTATACCGCATTTTTCTAACGATTGCCCTTAAGCTTTGTTGATGGTGATTGCTAATCGAACATTCCCTGTGTCCCCGTCGTCATTTATATATCCCCCTGTGCCCCCGGCGTCCCCGTTGTAGTTGTGTCCCTGTGTCCTGGTCGTCATTTATATTCTCTGTGTCCCGGTCGTCATTTGTGCCCCAGTATCCCAGTCTGTAGTCTCTCTTTGAGTGTCCCGGTCGTCATTTATATTCCCTCTATCCCGGTAGTCATTTGTGTCCCGGTGTCCCGGTCCGTAATTTCTCTTTGAGTATCCCGGTCGTCATTTATATTCCCTGTGTCTTTGTCGTCATTTGTGTCCCGGTGTCCCGGTCTGTAGTGCCATCTTATAATGACGTCATATAGAAAGCCTTATATACTTATAATGACGTCAAATGCAAACCCACAAACAATCAAACATGCGTATATACAACTTATTGTCGTTATTTATATTCCCCCTGTCCCTATGTCCCGGTCGTCATTTGTGTCCTGGTGTTCCGGTCTGTAGTGTCATCTTATAATGACGTCATATACAAAGCCTTATATACTTATAATGACGTCAAATACAAACCCAAAAACAAACAAACATGCATATATACAACTTATTTTGATTTTTTTTTATTTTTTAGTTTTTTGTTTTTTTTTTAGTTTTTTTAGTTTTTTACCATTTTCCTTTTTTCAGTTTTCTTTATTTTTCAGACGTAAATACATATCGCCGAGCCTTTATTTTTTAAACTAAAATCTGGTAGGCATTGATGACCTTATCCAAGTCAAAATCCCAAACCCAATCATCATCGCTATCATTTTTAGTTTTGATACGTTTTGACTCTCGCTGTCCATTCGGATTTTCATCTAACTGAGCGGTTTTGCGTTCTTTAGCCGCAAGCCTTTTGGAATTAACCCTTTGAGCAGATTCTTTGGCTGTTTCTTCTGCCATTGTAGGATTTATACTAAAATTTCTCTTTGAATTAACTATTTGAGCAGCTTCCTTGGCTGTTTCTTCTGTCATTTTAAGATCTATACTAAAAATTCCTCTTCACGTGCCAAGCTTACTAAGACTCATCAATTTATAATAAACCTCAAATTTTAAGTATCTATTTTAAGGTTTTCGAAAATCTATTGTCAAAATATTTCGAAATATTTATACAATTCCCAGTTTTTACATTTTAGTTTGTTTTCTTTTATATATATAGAAGATATAATCTGGCGTAACAGACATAATGTGATAGACATAACACACAAACAACTTATTTTTATATATATAGATTAGGATGTATTTTTGTTTTGTAAGAATTATTATTTGTTGTGTAATAAGTATTTTGCATTTTGATAAAAAGTATTTTGTATTTTTTAAGAATAGTTTTTGATTATGCAGGATGTATTTTTGTTTTATAAAAATTATTTTTAGTTTCTTAAGAGCATTTTGTATTTAGAGCTTCTAATATTTTAGGATCTATTGTTATTTTGTAAGAATTATTTTTTCTTGGTAAGAAGTATCTTTGTTGTAACAAGTATTTTGTGTTTTGTAATAATAAGCGATGATTTTTTTAAATGTTATTTTGTCTTTTAAGAATCATTTTTTGTTTTGTGAGAAGTATTTTTTTTTAAATAAGAATTTGTGATTTCTTAATACGTATCTTATTTTTTAGAATGATTTTTTTATTTGTAAAAATATTTTTATTTTGCATTAAGAATTTGTGATCTTTTAGGATGTATATGTGTTTTGTAAGAATTATTTTTTGTTTCGTAAGAAGTATTTTTTGTTTTGTAACAAGTATTTCGTATTTTGTAAAAAGTATTTCGTGTTTTGTAAGAAAAGTATGGAATTGCTTAGGACGTATTTTCGTTTTGTAACAAGTGTTTTGTATTTTGTAAGAACAGTTTGTGATTTCTTGTAAGAACAGTTTGTGATTTCTGTGATTATGTTTTTTGTTTTGTAAGAATCATTCTTAGGTTTTTAAGAAGCGTTTTTATTTTTGTATTAAGTATTTTATTTTGTAAGAACAATCTCTTTTTTTATTTATTTTTATTTGTAAACATTTTTTTGTGAGAAGTATTTTTGTTTTGTAATAGGAATTTATGATTTCTTAGGGTGTATTTTTGTTTTGCAAGAATTATTTTCGCTTTTTAAGAAGTGTTTTGTGTTTTGTAAAAAGAATTTGGGATCTTTTAGGATGTATTTTTGCTCTGAAAGAATATTTTTTTTGTTTTATGAGAAACATTTTGTGTTTTGTAATAAGAATTTGTGATCTCTTAGGATGTTTTGCTTCGTAAATGGTATTATTTGGTTTTTTAAGAAGTATGATGTATTTTGTAAGAACGGTCTCTTATTTTTATAAACTTTTGTTTCGTAAGAATTATTTGTTTTGTAGGAAGTATTTTTTGTTTTATAAGAAGTATTTTTGTTTTGTAAAAAGAATTTGTGATTTCTTAGGATGTATTTTTTTGTTTTTTAGAATTATTTTTGTTTTGTAAAAAAAAATTGTGATTTGTAAAAAGAATCTGTGATCTTTAAGGATGTATTTTTGATTTGTAAGAATAAATTTTTTGTGAGAAGTAATTTCTATTTTGTGGGAGCAATTTCTCATCTTTTAGGATGTATTTTTGTTCTGTAAATTACTTTTTTGTTTTATAAGAAGTAGTTTTTATTTTGTAACAAGTATTTGTATTTTGTAAGAACAGTTATGATTGTTTGGGATGTATTTTGGTCTTGTAAGATTTATTTTTTGCTTTGTAAGGAGTATTTTTTTTATTGTAAGAAGGATTTTATATTTTGTAATAGCAATCTATGATTTTTTTTTATGTATCTTTGTTTTGTAAGAATTTTTTTTTTTTCGTAAAAAGTATTTTTGTTTTGTAATGAGAATTTGTTATCTCTAAGGATGCATTTTTGTTGTGTATGAATCATGTTTTTGATTTGTAAGAAGTTTTCATTTGTTTTTAAAAAGTATCTGATTTTTTGTAAGAATAATCTTTGATTTTTGTTATGTATTTTTGTTTTGTGAGAAGTATTTTTTGTTTTTAGTAAGAATTTGTGATCTCTGAGGATTTATTTTCTGTTCTGTAAGAATTAGGTTTTGTTTTTTAAGAATTTTTTGCAATTTGTTTTCTGCCTTGTGAGAAGTATTTTATATGATGTAATAAGAATTTGTGATTTCCTAGAATGTATGTTTGTTTTATAAAAAATAATATTTGCTTAGTAAGAAGTATTTTTTGTTTTGCACGAAGTATTTTGTATTTTTAAGAATAACATCTGATTTTTTAGGATGTATTTTTTAGGATTCTTATTTTGTAATTATTTTTTCCTGTTTTT
This sequence comes from Artemia franciscana, assembly GCF_032884065.1. NCBI lineage: Eukaryota > Metazoa > Arthropoda > Branchiopoda > Anostraca > Artemiidae > Artemia > Artemia franciscana. The sequence goes on along the minus strand of NC_088863.1, from coordinate 68,134,004 downwards.
TAGAAATAAAATGTGTTTTTTAAAAAGAATTCATGATTTATTAGGATGTATTTTCGTTTCGTTAGAATTAATATTTGTTTTGTAAGAAGTTCGCATTTTTTTTACAAGTTTTATTTTGACAAGTATTTTGAATTTTATAAGAACAGTTTGTGATTATGCAGGATGCATTTTTGTCTTATAAAACTTATTTTTTGTTTCATAAGAAGTATTTTGTATTAAGAATTTTTGATCTTTTGAATGTGTTTAATTTTTTAAGAACTATGTTTTGCTTTGCAAGAAATATCTTTGATGTAACAAGTCTTTTGTATTTTTTAAGAACAAGCAATGATCTTTTAGATTGTTATTTTTCTTCTAAGAAATAGTTTTCGCTTCTTAAGAAGTATTTTGTTCGTTTTACAATAAAAATTTGAGATTTCTTAGTGTGTATCTTGTTTTTTAGAATGATTTTTATTTTTTAAGCAGTATTTTTTAATTTGTATTGAGAATTTGTGATCTTTTATGATGTATTTGTGTTTTTTAAGAATTATTTTTCGTTTTTTAATAAGTATTATTTTTGTCTTCTAGCAAGTATTTCGTATTTTGTTACTTGTATTTTGTATTTGGTAAGAACAGATTAAAATAGCTTAGGATGTATTTTCGTTTTGTAACAAGTGTTATGTGTTTTGTATTAACAGTTTCTAATTTCTTAGGATGTATTTCTGTTTTGTAAGAATTACTTTTGATTTTTTAAGAGTATTTTTAGTTTTTAATAAGTATTTTTATTTTGTAAGAACAAACTCTTATTTTTTTTATTTTTAAGAACTATTTTTTTTGTAAGAAGTATTTTTGTTTTGTAATAGGAAGTTATGATTTCTTAGGATTTATTTTTTGTTTTTAAAATTATTTTTGTTCTTTAAGAAGTACTTTGTGTTTCATAAGAAGAATTCTGGTCTTTTAGGATGTATTTCTGTTCTGAAAGAATCATTTTTGTGTTGTGAGAGGTACTTTGTGTTTTGAAAGAAGAATTTGTGACTTTTTAAGATGTAATTTTGTTTGGTAAAAGTTATTATTTTTTGTAAGAAGTATTTTGTATTTTTTAAGAACAATCTTTGAGTTTTTGATGTAGTTTTATTTTGTAAGAGTTATTTTTCGTTTTGTAAAAGGTAAACTTGTTTTTCAGTAAAAATTTGTTATCTGTGAAGATTTATTTTGTGTTTCATAAGAAGAATTTTTTTGTAAGAAGCATTTTTTGTTTCGTGAGAGGTATTTTTGTTTTGCAGTAAGAATTTGTGATTTCTTAGAATGTAATTTTTATTTGTAAGATTTATTTTTGCATTACAAGAAGTATTTTGTGTTTCTTAAGAATAGTTTGAAATCTATTAGAATTTGTTTTGCTTTCGTAAAAGTTGTTATTTTGTTTTGTAAGAAGTAGTTTTTGTTTTGTAACAAATATTTTTGTTTTGTAAGAAGCATTTTTTTTATAAGGAGTATTTTTTGTTTTGTTTGAGGTATTTTTGTTTTGTTAAAAGAATTTGTGATTTTTTAGGATGTAATTTCTGTTTTTTAAGATTTAGTTTGCGTTATAAGAAGTATATTGTGTTTTTTTAAGAAGAGTTCGAGGTCTATTAGAATGTGTTTTGGTTTCGTAAAAGTTATTATTTTGTTTTGTAAGAAGTAGTTTTTGTCTTGTAACAAGTATCTGTATTTTGTGAGAACAGTTTGTAATTGTTTAGGATGCATTTGGTTTTGTAAGAATTATATTTTGCATTATAAGAAGTATTTTTTTTGGTTGAACAATCTATGATTTTTTTATGTATTTTTGTTTTGTAAGAATCATTTATTTGTAAAATTTTTTTCTGTAATAAGAATTTTTGTTTTGTAAGAAGTATTTTTTTATAAGGTTGTGTAATAAGAAAATGTTTTGGTTTTGTAAGAATTATGTTTTGCTTTGTAAAAAGTATTTATTTTTGTTTAACAATCTATTATTTTTTATGGATTTTTGTTTTGTAAGCATCATTTTTTAGCAAAGGGTTTTTTTTTGTAATAAGAATTTTTGGTCTCTGATGATGTATTTTTTGTATTGTAAGAATCATTTTTTGTTTTATAAGAAGAATTTTTTGTTTTCTAACAAGTATTTACATTTTGTAAGAACAGTTTTTAATTGTTTTGGATGTAATTTGGTTTTTTAAGAATTTTTTACTTTCTAAGAAGTAATTTTTGTTTTGTAAGAAGTATTTTATATTTTGTAAGAACAACCTATGATTTTTTTTATGTAATTTTCTTTAGTAAGAATTATTTTTTGTTTCGTAAAAAGTATTTTTGTTTGGTAGTAAGGATTTGTAATCACTAAGGATGTATTTTTTGTTCGTAAGAACTATTTTTTTGTTTTGAAAGAATGAATTTTTGTTTTTTGAGAAGTATTTTGTATTTTTTAGGAAGAATTTGTGATCTCTTAGGGTGTATTTTGTTTTGTAAGAAGTACTTATTTGTTTTGTAAGAAGTATTTTATATTTCTTCAGAACAATTGTTGATTGTTTTTTTTTTTTTTTGCATTTTCATTTTGTAAGAATTATCTTTTGTTTTTTTAATAAAGATTTTGTATTTTGTAATAACGATTTTTATTTCTTAAGAATTTGTATTTTGTATTTTGTAAGAACAGTCTTAGATTTTTTGATGTATTTTTATTTTATAAGAATTATTTTTGTTTTGTAAAAGGTACATTTGTTTTTTAGTAAACACTTTTGACCTTTGAGGATTTATTTTTTTGTTTTGTAAGAAGAATTTTTTTGTAAGAAATATTTTTTGTTTTGTGAGAGGTATTTTTGTTTTGTTATAAGAATTTGTGATTTCTTAGGATCTAATTTTTGTTTTGTAAGATTTATTTTTGCGTTATAAGAAGTATTTTGTGATTTTTAAGAAGAGTTTGTGATCTGTTAGAATGAGTTTTTGTTTCGTAAAAGTTGTTATTTTGTTTTGTGAGAAGTAGTTTGTTTTTTTAACAAGTATTTTTATTTTGTGAGAACAGTTTGTGATCGTTTAGGATGCATTTTGATTTTGTAAGAATTATGTTTTGCTTTGTAAGAACTATTCTTTGTAAGAATAATCTATGATTTGTATGTATGTTTGTTCTGTGAGAATTGTTTTTTGTTTTGTAAGAAGTATTTTTTTTATAAGAAGTATTTTTGTTTTGTGTGAGATATTTTTGTTTTGTTAGAAGACTTTGTGATTTCTTAGAATAAATTTCTTGCTTTGTAAGTTTTGTTTTTGTGTTATAAGAAGTATTTTGTGTTTTTTAAGAAGAATTTGTGATCTGTTTGTATGAATTTTTGTTTCGTAAAAGTTGTTATTTTGTTTTGTAAGAAATATTTTTTGTCTTGTAACAAGTATTTGTATTTTGTGAGAACAGTTTGGGATTGTCTAGGATGCATTTTGGTTTTGCAAGAATTATGTTTTGCTTTGTAAGAAGTATTTTTTTTTTGTTTAACAATCTATTTCTTTTATGGATTTTTGTTTTGTAAGCATCATTTTTTGTAAAAGTTTTTTTTTGTAATAAGAATTTTTGGTCTCTGATTATGTATTTTTTGTTTTGTAAGAATTATTTTTTGTTTTATAAGAAGTAGTTTTATTTTATAACAAGTATTTGCATTTTGTAAGAACAGTGTTTAATTGTTTTGGATGTAATTTGGTTTTTTAATAATTTTTACTTGGTAAGAAGTAATTTTTGCTTTGTAAGAAGTATTTTATATTTTGTAAGAACAACCTATGATTTTTTTTATCTAATTTTCTTTAGTAAGAATTATTTTTTGTTTCGTAAAAAGTATTTTTGTTTGGTAGTAAAGATTTGTAATCTCTAAGGATATATTTTTTGTTCGTAAGAATAATTTTTTGTTTTGTAAGAATTAATTTTTGTTTTTTGAGAAGTATTTTGTATTTTTTAAGAAGAATTTGTGATCTCTTAGGGTGTATTTTTGTTTTGTAAGAAGTACTTATTTGTTTTGTAAGAAGTATTTTATATTTCTTCAGAACAATTGTTGTTTTTTTTGCATTTTCGTTTTGTAAGAATTATCTTTTGTTTTTTTAATAAAGATTTGGTATTTTGTAATAAAGCTTTTTTATTTCTTAAGATTTGAACCCGGAGGATCTCTTAGGGCTGGTAGATTTTGCCACGCTGGCCTCAATTGCCTGCAGTCATCAGGAGAGACGTTATTGTTTTTTTCATTAAGCTTAAACAATCAATCCAAGGTTAAATGGATATAGTCACAGGAAAATCATTGAAAATGCTTGAAGTGTGATAAGACTCGCCAGAAGCAGTAATATGCTAGCCATTTAGTGTTACAGACCAGGAAACGCCATGGAACATTTAAATTTATCGATGAAATGGAAAGTTTCCACTGTTCAAACAAAAAAAAAACATGGTCTTTTTTAGTTTATAAAGCTTCTTGTGTGATAAAAAGGGGTTGAAAAACCCTTAGGGGTGATAATATGCGCCAGAGGGCTGTCATTTGAAAGTTATAGATTACCACGGAGGCAGATGTATACACAATCGTTAGAATCGACAGAGTTTGGAACTGAATTGATGGGATTGGAATTGTGGAATTAGAGGCTAGAAGTGAGGAATCCAGAACTTATAAAAGCGGAGCTAGATGTGAAATTGGGATTGGGGCGGGCATAATTGGAACTGGAATCGGTTGAATTGGGCTGGAAGCCAGCAGAATCGGAGGTGGAACAGTTGTAACTGCGGTCAGAAGCGCAGGAAGTGGAACTGGATATCACTTTACTAAAGAAAATATTTTCAAAGATCTTAAGACTGATTAGGGGTGCCAAAAGGCACCAGAGAAGCAAGTCATAGTGTACCAAGGTGGGGTGAAATGTCATAGTGTATCACAGAAGGCTGGCTTGCAAAAACATGAACATATTAGATTTAATACATCATTTTTAACAAGAAAATATCTAAAAAGCGTCTTAGGAATAATTAAGGGTCTTAGAGGGTGCTAGATGGCCAGTCATAGGGTTGCACGGTGTGGGAATTGATTGTATTTTTGAGGGTTGGCTTATAAAAAATGACCTAAATAATTTAAAGAATGATTTTGACAAAATAAATATCTGAAAAGTGGCTTGGGAATGATGAGGAGTGCCGGAGAGTGTCAAAGGAGTAGTAATAGCTCGGAGCAGTGGCGCGAATTGAGATGGTATATCACGTTGGGGAGGGTGATAGCAAAACACAAATCAATGAACTTTAAGCATAATATTATCAAGAAAATGTCTGAAAAAATCCTTAGGAAAGGTAGTTTGTATCACAGGATGCCAAGAGGCCAGCCATATATTGCCATGGTCGTGTGAGTTGTCTTGGTGGGTATAACAGTGGAGGGTGGCTCGCAAAAACACCAAACAATAAACTCTTAGCATAATTTTATCTGGAAAATGTCTTGAGAATCTCTTGGGAATGATAACACATATCATAGGGATACCACGGGCCAGCTACATATTGCCACAGGGGCGTGAATTTCCTTAGAGGGCATCATATTTGGGAGTGACTTGCTAAAAGACAAATCAATAGACTTAAAGCATAAAATTATTAAGAAAATATTTAAGAAAATGTCTTAGGAATGATAATATGCATCAAAGGAGTGCTATGTACCAGCCACATATTGCCATGTTGGCATTAATTTCCTGGACTAACATTTTTAAAGCTTAAAGTTAAGCTAGGAGGTGTTAAAAAATTTTACTAGGGGGGGACTGAAATCTAAAGCTCAGTTAAAGAAACGAGGTATTTTCATTAAAAGCCCTCAAGAATGTCTTAATGTGGCTTAAATTTACTTCTAACGTGACTTTGAGGAGCATAAAAAGAAAAAATTATTCAAATGTGTCCTTGTCGATTAGGAATCTATAGTATTGGCTCGAAGAAACAAGGCATCTGGGAGGGGCTTTAAAATGTTAATTTGACGGAGAGGGCTGAAAAATAACACTCTGTAAGAGATACGAGGTAATTTCATTAAAACACTTAAGAGTATATTCATATGGTTTAAGTTTACCTTTAACAAGATTATCTGAAACAAGAAGAGAAAATAATATTCAAATGTGCTCTTGTCAACCAGGAATGCCTATATTTTTCTAAAAAAAAACAAGGCATATTCATTGAAACCTCAGGGATAAAAGGTTTTTGACAGAGTGGGGGGATGAAATCTGACGCTCTGTGAAAGAAACGAGGCATTTTCCTTAAATGCCCTCGAAAAATCTTAAGTATATAAATATTAACCGACTCCTCCGGAATTGATTGCTAGGTTAAGCTATCCACCTATTGTCACGGTGGCGTGAAATATGCATAGCCGTGGCTCAAGGAAATGTGGCATTTTCACTAAAAGCTCTCAGAAATGACTGAATGCAAAAAAGTGTTTCTTTTTCTTGCAGGCGCTTCTAACAGAGCAACAGAAACAATCTTTTTTCACTAAGAGATCTTTGAATTATCTCCCAATATGGCATAAATTTATCTCTAATAACATCCCACCAACTCCCTGGAAATGGTTGCTAGAGTTCCTGCTTTTCTTTAATTCATGTTTTTTTTTATAAAACTATCCTTTATAAGCTTTTTTCACGTTTTTCCTCTTTGTTGTGTTTTAATTGCTTTTTTGAGTCTTAATAATGCTTTTAAGTCTGTTTTTATTAATAGAAGCTGTATATGCAAAAGTGTTCATTCTCTAGATTTCATGCTCCAGGGTAAAACTTCGTTACGTAAATAAAATATCTAACGGCAATGCTATGTAATATCTGCTATGCATCTTGATCTATCTTGGTCATGTTAGAAAATTAATAACGCTTTAATAGGCAGGTATATCGAACAGAGCAAAAATCTATAGTATTGGGATGCTTGTGCTCTCATGTGGAAAGGAATGGAAACATTTGAGTCATTTAAAGATTCTAGTAAGCAGGAACAGGGTATTCTCCTTGTGCGCAGTAGGTTGTCATTTAAAAAGCATCTGTCGAGTCAACTATCATAAATGCCTTCGTAGCCCACCTGTCTAGTGCTCCATTCCATTGAGGGGAAGTCCCTTTCGTATCCTAATGTGGACAGAAATCTTTGGAATATAAAGGTTCCCTGAGAAAAAACACCTTGAAAGAAAATTATTAAATCCTGAAAAAAATGAAATCCTGAAGAAACAAACGCCTTGAAAGATAAATGAAATCCTGAAGAAAATTAAATCAAGAAGGAAAAAGTATCTTAAAGTATTATGTAACATCTATGTGTGCGCCGTCACTACGTAACACCTCACGTGTGCGCTGCCACTACTTCATTCCTAATGAATCTACCAAGTCACGTAAGATTATGTCACCTCCAGTAAATCTATCAAATGACGCAAGGTAGCGTCACATCCCATATTTGCACCGTCATTACGTAACATCCCACGTATGTGTCTTCCTCACTTACAAGCGCGCATTTCTCACAAGCCCCTGAAGTCTAGCTTGTCACGCGAGAGCGCGTCATCAACAAAAGTAAATGTCACCCTGTTACATAACAACCAAAGAAATCCTGAAAATATCTTAAGAATGTCTTGAAACGTCTTATAAACGTATTGAAATGTCTTGAAACATCTTGAAAAACATCTTAAAGAGAAGTGTCTTAATAAAACTTCCCCACTAGACTAACGGACTCTAATATTCCCTATTAGGGAACAACCAAAAAAAATCTCGATTTGGCGGGTTCCTGAAGGTTTTTAAACAATCAAAGAAACTATTAAGAAATTAACCCATTCAATGCTAAGGAAAAATTCTCTATTATGTAATTAAGACCTATATCTCTTAAGAAAAAACATTCCCTATTATGTAACAAGCACCTGCGTCTTGAAGAAATTTTTTTTTTTTTAATGTCGGAACTGAGATTCGAAGGAATATGGCTCCCATCAAATCCAAGGGGCAGCTACTTCTCACGTTCTGCGGATAAAGGGTGGCAGATTATTGAAAATTTTTCCTTGTTGTCCAACCTTTTATGGTTAAACGGAAAGCAGGTCGTCCTTTGTGCTTATGGGAAGATACCGTAAGGTAATTATGTGGGAAATTATTGGGAACTTCCTGGAAGGATTTAAAGGGGAATCCTTGAAACGATTGAGATTAGGCAGGAGTGTGCGTAGTCGTGTTAGCCTTGGGTTGCTTGGTGCTGTGGTGAGTTGATGGTAGTAAAAGTTATAGTACTTGCTAGATTTTTTTTACAAAAAAATTTCTTACGGATTGTTCCGGATACCCAACTGGCTGAACCTATCTCAAACGGTAAGCTGTAAGAAAATTGTGGTTCTATCCCGCTTTCTAGGACTAAAATTCGAAAAAGAATGAGCTGCTAGGATATTTTCTACGGATGAAGAATAACAGATTGCTCAGCATTGTCCATGTCGTCCAACGAAAAGCAGGTCGTCCGCAGATGGGTAGGGAGGATTTCGTAAGAACATATTTAAAGAAAATGGGATCTTATTTGAAGGGTATAAAGATGGAGGCTTTGAGTAGATTAGGATAAAGAAGAAGCGTGTGCTGTGTTGGCCTCAGGCAGGCTTGGTGCTAGAGTGAGCTAATAGTAGTAGTTCTTATTATTGTTATTGAAATAATGCAGATATGCCATTTTGACAAGGTGGAGGCTAAGACTGTTGTTTTAGTTAGTTCAAAATCCTAATCATAAGCTATTCTTGTCCTACTCTAGATATGATGTCACGAAAGCTTGCAATTAAATGTCTTAGGGGGGGAGGGTTAGGGGTCGGAGTGCTTAAGTCTTGGTGTTACTATTTCTTAGGCTTAGGCTTGGGGTCAGTTTGGTGACCCTACAAGCTCAGCTGTTAAAAATTTCAAGAGCTTATGGTTAAAAGAATCCCCATGAAACATCTGAACTTCAGATCCCAGGTGAGATGAAATACACCTAGTCAGTCATAAAGTTCAATTCAAGTTAAACTTCAACTTTAAAATCTTAACAGCTACAAAATTATCTCTGATACACCCATTTAAAATCCTTTATGCAAATTGTGCTTTTTGAGATAATCCTGCTTTACCACATGGATGCTCATGGGCTCTTTTTATTTTAGACAACATTTCCTGATGGTTTCCTCTTAATACCGTTAGCGTTCCTGTGATACTGCAGATATGCCCTTCTAATGATCTGAATCGTCCAAGTGTCTCCTTATGTAGTTCCATATCCCCACCTCACTGTTCCCTGACAGTTTCATACTCATTGCTGTTATCGAGATATTGCAGATACGCTAAATTGATAAGATGACTGCCAATATTGTCTTTTTATCCAAATACCCTTCATCATCCCCTGAAAGTGTCAACTTTGAACCGTTAGCCGTTCCTAATTCATTAGAAATATGATGGCGCGCTGAACATGCAATCCTATGTCTTTTGGGGTATAGGTTTCAAGTCCAGGTGACACACAACATCTAAGTTATTTTGATTAAATATCGTTCCTCTATTAATTATTTGAAAATATATACTTAACACCCTTAGCCGATCCTTCAATATAGCAGAATTACCCTTACAACTACTTTTATGCACATGGTGTATTTGACTTTGTTGAATGTGTCTTGACAGTTTAAACTGATTCTTCGGAACTGTTTCTAAAATATTAAAGATGTGTCGACTAGAAAACTTAGATGTATTTAGTATGTTTTAAGTAATGTTGAAGGAATTCCACTTAAATCAAAAGAAGAAAAATCAGTTCTATTGTAGGCGGTGTATGATCTTTCAATTTATCATTCTATTCGCATAATTTTAAAACTTTTTCACTGGCTGTTTACTGTCCACTTTTTCTTCTTTTTCTTCGCAATATTATGTTTTATTAAATCTATCTAATCCTTCTGATGGTTCTTCTGTCCTGGATCGTTTTGAGCTGATGGCCTTTATTCGTCTCTTTATTCGATGAACTTAAATTCCTTCTTTGTGAGTCGCATTCATTCTCTATTGTAATAGATGTAAATAATGATTCATTGGTTTATATTTCAGTTTATGCGATTGAACAGTTAAATAGCTCAAAAATGTCTAAAGAAGGTCTTGCTGTTTACATTGCTAATGGTTGTACGTGTTTGGTTCGTAAGAATCTTCTGTTAATTTGAAGGAGTATTTGAGTCTATTTGTATTGAATTATTAATTAATCAGAAGACCATTCTATTTGCTGAGGTTTTTAGCCCCCCTAATGGATACCTTAGTTCTGTCCTTGATATTCTTACGTGTGTATTGGAAAAAGTTCTTTGTCTGAATTTTGATATTATATTTATGGGTGATTTTAACATTAATCTAATGGACAAAAACTCATCAATGGCAATTAAATTTTTTGACTTCTTTTGGTCTATTGCCTTCTATTTTGATCCCAACACGTATCACTGAGTCGTCCACCACTTTAATTGATAACATATTTTCCTCTCTTTCTTCTCAAAATAGTGGTGTAATTATTTCGGATATATCAGACCATTTTCCTGTATGCTCTAAGTTTGATGTGTCGAATACCCGTCCTTCAAAATCATTTGTTCAAAGTCAGCATTTTCTCACAAAGGAAGAACAGCTTTCGAAGTTTAGGTCAAAATTATCGGAAGTATCATGGGAATTTGTAGATAATTTTAATATGTCTATAAAAGATGTGTTTAAAAAACTTTATTGAGTGATCAAGGACGCTTTCACTGACGTATTCCTACGTGACCAGAAGAAAAAGGATTCCAAGAGGTCAGCCCCATTGTGTCCGTGGATGACTCCTGGATTAGTAAAGTGTGCTAAGCGAAAAGCTTATCTTTGCAAAGTTCACAAGAATCATCCTACATCTGAGCGATATCATTGTTTCAAAGAATATCGAAATATATTTAAGTCAGCGACACGTGGGGCTAAAACAGATTATTATCGTAGAATATCTTCTGGATGCGGGAAAGATATTAAAAAAAAGGGATGATTATAAATCCCGTTGTTAAGCCTGGTCATTCGCATCCACCATTACCAACGAGGCTCAAGCTAGACAGAAAGGATATTGATAAAGAAGATGAAATAAAGCGGGAATATACACCGTATTTTGCTTCAATTGGTTGTTTGGCTGCTAATTCTGTATCTGAACCAAGATCTAATGGTGATTTTACTATATATTTGTGTCCCCCTTGCCACAAATCTTTTGTGATTGAGCAAGTAACTGAGACAGAGGTTTCTTGGAAACTTTCTGCTTTAAAGGGACCATCTTCTTCAGGATCTGATTTATTACCCACTCGAGTAGTCAAGACTATTCTCCCAGCAATAGTGACTCCGCTAACATAATTAATTAATGGGTTGTTTGAACATGGAGTTTTTCCTCGGGCACTGAAGTCAGTGTGTATAATCGTCATCCACAAGAGTGGTAGCTAGAGTGATCCTTCAAGTTACCGGCTTTTTTCCCTTCTTTCTACATTTTTAAAAATTTTTGAAACACCATTCCATTCTCGCTTAGCAGATTTCTTTGCAGCGAAGAAATTTTTTCATGAGCACCAGTTTGGGTTTCGTCCAAAGCATTTTACTGAACATGCATTGGCCTTCTTAGTTTTGTGAATAATGCTTTGGACTTGAAGAAAACACCAGCGACAATTTTTTTTTGGATGTGAGCAAAGCTTTTGACAGTTTTGTCCCATAATATTCTTTTTTGTAAAATTTTCGCATTTGGTTTTCGGGGAGAAGCATTAGAACGGCCGCAATTTCACGGCCGGTTTATTTCCTTTGATCCAGGTTCTGATATTAAGGCCGAAGTAGACTTGGAATTCCACAAGGGTCTATCCTTGGTCCTTTGCTTTACATTGTATGTACCAATGGCCTATATTGGGCTATAAGAGATGCTTCAATGTCCATTTGTTGCAATATATGTCACCCAGATGAGTTGCAGCATCCTAGTTCAATATATATTGAACAAAATATTGATTTATTTGTATTTGCTGATGATAGTACGCTTGTTTTTGCAGAGCGGGATCAACATAATTCGGTAATAAAGCTTCAAATAGTGATAGACATGAAATGGCTTATAAGTAGTTTAAAGCAAATTTTCTCAATCTAAATGTTTCCATGTCTCAATTTTTTGATTTTTCCAGAATTGGCTTGCAATTTTCTGGTTTGAATATTATTCCTAGTTCAAGAGGTATTATTTCTAGATCACAAAATAGGCTTGTTAGGTTTCTAGGAGTCCTTGTCGATGAGAATCTTTTATTTAAGAACCCTTTTAACCTTTGCAGATGAAAAGTGTCAAAAAACTTAGGTAGTATACGTAAGCTGAGGTATATTTTTTCCGGGATGCATTTTAAAATTTCCTTATAATTCTCTCATACAGCCGTAGATAAATTACCGTTCTTTTGTTTGGATGAATCATTTCCATCCCTATTAAATCTACTTTCTGTTCTTCATGAAAAATCCCTTCAGTTAGTTTTAGATACGAATAGTACGTCAGAAAAGTCTCTCCTTTGGTTCCGTCCACAGTATATCCTATCTTTTGCTATTTTGACTCGTAAAGATCTTCGAGGTCAACTTCCCTTTTTTTTCGAAATTGGTACAACCCCGAGTTAGTGTAAATCTTCATGGAACTCGTAACTATGAGGTTTCATTTGTTGTCAGAACTCCAACTTGAGGTCAGATTTTAGCCCTGTATACGCATGTAGTAGGATTTGGAACTCCCTGACGAAGAATATCAGAGATTGCCATTCCATCGTGTATTCGAAACCTTAATAGGAAATCATTTGGATTAATTCTTTTTTCTTTTGTATTATAAAACAGTTGGCCAGTTCAATTGAAGGTAAGTAATTGAAAAAAAAAATTGGTAAAATTTTTCCATTTTCTGTTTTTCTTTCTTGATATTTTTTCCTCTCTGTGTTTATTTCCTTTATCTTGTATTATGAATCTTGATAGATATGATTATAATGTCTTTACCTACGTTAACAGTCCATGGAGCCTTTTGTGGGGGTGCTAAAAGAGATACATGGATTGATTATTTGATATTAATAAAGTTGAGTTGAGTTGAGCATATGCATTTATGTAATCAAAAGGAAACGTATGCAGTGTTACCAAATCAGTTAAGGATATTAAATTGAAACCATAAGGGATTGCTTTGAGGGACACTTGAAACTAAACCAAATAAAACCTCCAGGCTGATAAAAAGGCATACCAGCAATATGTCAGGATTATGATGGGACTTTTAGGAGACACTGAGGGGTACTTTAGTCAAAATAAAAATACTCTATTTCCATGCAGTTTGTCATGACGTAACTACTATATCTCGGGAACGCCACACGGTGTTTAATTGAAGCTTTCAGGGAATGCAGGAGGGGATGTTGAATTTAACCAAAAAGGCATTTTTTTTAATATGCTAACTTGGATCTTCTCCACACCTCTTAAGCTAGAAGTGGAACTAGTTCTTTAGATAATAATTTTCGATTTCATATTTTTAGATGACAAGACTCGGAAACATGTGTGTGAATACTGAACAAGTGAGTGAAAATGCTGGTAAACATTTGTTCGTAGCATTTTTTTGTTAAAAAGACGATTGTTAACATTCTAATTAGGTAAAATAATATCTTTCATGTAGTAGTACTATTAAAGGATAAACAGTATTATACAGCTTCTCACCGGCTATCAGGTTAAGGATCTTAGATTTTTTTTTGTGTTGGGCATGGGGATATGTGAACCATCAAAAACTAAATTAAAGTTGAAATTTAGCAAGGTATGTGTCAGTAGGGATTATAAATCAATTACCAGTCCCTCGACTTTATCCCTTCAAACTTTCAAAAATAATGGAAAATAATGCGTTATGGCCATTTTTTACTTGGACGTTTATCTATAAGGGTTTACAGGTACACTTGTTGCCCTCTCACTGTTATTTTACTTCCTTTTTCATGATAAACTTTTTAAAAATGTGAAAGATAGCATGCTGAGTCAGTTTAAAAAAAATTACCTTCTTCCCTCTGTCATAGTCCTCCCTGTTTCATAAAAAGAAAACTTGATTCTGAATTTGCTACACCCTGACGTACTTGGATCTGAAGTAATATATTTGAGCTTAGCATATGGTATAATTGCTGAGGGGTATTCTCTAATTGCAAGAGTAGTATCACAATTGGTCAGCATTTACTTTTTAAAAATTGAAATTTGAATCAAAGAGCAAATTTCTAGCTTCTCAAATTTCTATTAAAATTATTGCTTCATATTTAAAAAAAGATTCTGTTTTATTGTTTAAGCAAACATTTCTACATGAGCCTTTATTCTCAAAAGCAAAATATTGTGAATAACTATCAAGGGTCTGAGCAGTAAAGATTCTCCTCATTAAACTACCCTCAGTGTGACACTAAAAACAAGCAAAATTTCAACTTGTGAATAATTTTCTCAACCAAAAGTAAAGAGCAATATTGAAACTTAAAACAAATAGAATGTATTCTGGATATAAGAGACCGCAACCGGGGGGGGGGGGGGTTAAATGTGATCGATAGGGACCACATTCAGTCAGAAATAACTGTTTTTATTAACTATATTTTTTATTAAATGCTCATAGAAACAACAATAAAAGCTTACAAAAAAACAAAAAGGTAAATACTGAGTCTTCACTGAACTCCTACTCTATACATCCAAGTTTCAATTTATTTTTCAATCCCTCAATTATGGATACTTTTACACAAGAAAAATATGCCGTTTGGTATAAACATTTCTTTCGATTTGCTAGGAGGAACAAAGGTTATTTCCATTCAAGAAGTTTTAGCAAGAAATGGAAAATTCTGAAATTTAAAGAGTAACGATGAGAATCATAGTTGTCAGTTTAATATTTTGTTGTTTCCCTAATATACCGTCAGTACAGCACTGTTGATTAGTCTGTACATTTCAGGTTGTAAATCAAGGGAAGGGCAGGGTGCCAGAAACCTCATAAATTGGCACAATTTCTGCTCATTCTATGTTTTAATATTTGCTCTTTATTTCTATTCAAAACATTTCTATTTTTGATACATAATCAAAATTTATAAACGTTGTATCGCTGGATGTATAACACCTGGTTTTATTCTTAAAAATATAATAGGTGATAAAAAGAACTGTATTTCACTTGAAGAAAGATGCTCTTCTCTCAAAAGTCTTGTGGAGACCCTGAAAAAAAAAACTGGTTTAAAGGACTATTTATCGCAATATCAATCAATATCCATAAGAAAATAAAACTTATTTTTAAAATGGAGGAAAGAATGTAAGATTTTTTTGACAAGAAATAACAGAAAAAAACTTAAAAAGAAACGAAAAACCATCAAATTTTCTAGAAAATAATCGTTCGCAGAACTTCGCCATTCAGACAATTTCGACCTTACCTGTATTGGTGAAACAAACCTTTTTTGAAAAGGAATTTTTGCAAAGGATAAAAGGTCATATTAAAACCTAATAGCAGAAGTAAAGTCATATAATAATAATAATCATAATAATAATAATAATAATAATAATAATAATAATAATAATAATAATAATAATAATAATAATAATAATAATAATAATAATAATAATAATAATAAAAATAATAATAATAATAATAATTATAACAATAATAATAATAATAATAATAATAATAATAATAATAATAATAATAATAATAATAATAATAATAATAATAATAATAATGAGTTATTTAGTAATTCAAACTTGAAATAAACAGAAATTATTTTCTATGTTTAACCAAAATTGTAAAGAGAAGCAATAATATTAATAGTATCAACGTCGAGGAAACGAAGCACTAAAATTCCAAAAGGAAGTCACCTGCGCAGACGCGCAAACTCTGAATCCACTAATAAGCAGTTCTTATTTATCTTCGATTTTTCTTCAAATATTTTTTTGATTTTCAAATTGTATTGATAAGCAATAGCCATGACAACATTGAGACCTATAAAGTTATACAAAGAAACCAAAAATTTATTCTTTATTTTCTCCCCCCCCCCAAAAAAAAATTTTAATCATTTTATTTTGGATTTTATCAGTTTCTTTTCAACTCTAATAAAAAAAAAAATCCCAAACCCTGGACAAAAACCTTCCTTTTACTGTGCTTTATCCTCATTTTCAGGTCTATTTTTATCTTCGATTCTAATAAGTTGGTCGTCGGTAGCAATTTCGAGACAAAAAAACGCTGAAAGGTTTTTTATAGTTTTTTTAAAGTTATTAAATTGTTTTTAAAGTTATGGAATCCCAAAACAAACGCGCAATGCTTCATTTCCACTTTAACTGCTTTCAGTCTCATATCTATTTTACCTTTCACATTGTAGTAAGAAGCAATTATTATGACAACACCGAATCAACTAACCCTAGGAAATTAAAGAAAAAAACAAAAAAGACTCTTAGAATCCTAAGAAAATATTAATCTCAATAAAAACTTAGGATCTTAGAACCTGAATAAATATTACGGCTATTTCCGCATATGCTTCTTTTTCGATCTAATCAAACCTACTTATTATAATTTTTTTAAACTCTGTTTTTTTTCAATAGTATTTATACCTTACCCTATTGATGAGGTCTACGCGAATATGCATACACCCCCCTCCCCAAAAAAACCCTGCCATGATCTTTTTATGTATTGGTCTTATTTGTTAAATGCTTATGATATCTTGTTCCCCAACAGCCCCGTAAGACAGGTATAGGCCTACATTCGTTCTAACCCTTTAATCCCACTTATGTTTCTTTTTGCAATAATTTCCTGTTCTATTTTGTTTATTTGAATGCTAAATATACCTCATCTTAGTAAGAAAGATGACATAACTGACACCGTTCCATGAAGTGAGTGATAATTACAGCCCATCTTAGCGACGTAACTGACAGAACCCCCTCCCCTCTAAACATTTTTGTTCACTTAAAATGAAATCTTTTTTCTTTTGAGTTCGTTTTTAAGAAATAATCATATTTCATCCGAGTCACAAGACAGGCACAGGTGCATTGACTGCCCTCTCCCTGTACTTTCATTCGCCTAATTGTAACTAAATTTTTGTTTAAATAAATTTCCAGAAAACGGTTTTACATCATCCTAAGAACGGTGTCGACAAAGTCACAACCATTGCCCCCCCACACACACACAAAAAAAGCTTTCTTATATAATACAGTTAATTTTATATGCTACCTTTTTGTATATTTGTTTTATCTTCAAAGTTTTAATCATGCTTAACCCCCTCCCAAACACCCCATGTTTCACATTTAAAGACTCTTGACTTTTTTTGTAATAATTTCAGAGTTCTAAGACTTTTAATTTTCGGAGTTTTACTACTGAACCCTCCAAAATTTAATAGGGTGACGTTTTTGACAATTATAGATTTCTAAGACTGTCTTCTTTGAAGTTTGACAACAAAACTCTGCAAGTTTAAAAAAAAATTCATATTTTTAGTTGTCTCTGACCTCTAATTTTCTTATTTATTTAAGCTAATTCTTTGCACTTCGACAAATCCAACGGTTTTTATGTTTTTGAGCAATACGATTGATTATACGAATTTCGACCACAAAACCATTCCCATATCAAGAATCTTAATAATTTTAGAAATCCCACAATTCTTCAACTTAGTTTCGCAATTTAACAAAACAAATTACTTCCAATTTCCAGAATCTAAACTTTTTTAACAATTTCAGAGCACTTCAAATGTTGATTTACAGATTTTGATAACTTTACCTAAGACTTTACATATTCATGTGCCTCCAAATGAACTATCCCATTCGGGTGTGAGCAAGGTATTAATATTTGCGAGGTTAGCTTAGCAGCTATATCGTACGGTTTCGTTTTAAGCATCTTCTTATTCTGGCGCCATATGGCTACCACAGGATAATGAGCTAGGATATCCAAGTTTCTGGTGTGCAAATCACATAGCAGACTTGTCTCCCTTTCTGGTGTTTGATAAAATCGACTATAATTGGGTATGTCAGTTTCTCTCGTACGCAAACGTTTGTTCCTTTTTTGGGTACAGTGGATATTGTAAGAACCCCGCTCTTTACGCTAAAGTTTTTTACTGCTTTAAAAAGTTTAGTTAAGAGAAATAGTCAAATTTTAACGTAAAGAGCGGGGGGTTAAGAAGGAAAAGCCCCTTTCATATACGGAGTAGATATTGTTCGTTTTAAGTTTTAATGTCGCTCCTTACTTTTAGTTAAAAAAATCGTATTTTTTTTTTATTTAATTACCTTAAAAGAGAACTAGATATGTGAAAAAAATCATATACCTATGGATGCTTGATCTCCCTTGTACTCTTAGAAATAATATGAACCATTATTTAAAACTCTGGCATGGCAGAATTGTATTTTCTTGAGAAGTATATCAAACAGTTCGTGGTAACGAACTGTAGTAAGGAGCGATCCGGCTCAATAGTAACCAAAACTCTAAAAAATTGAATTTTGATATCAATAGCTATATCAAAAGAATCGCATTTTAATGCTGATTTTAAATATATAAGTTTCATCAAGTTTAGTCTTACCCATCAAAAGTTAAGAGCCTGAGAAAATTTGCCTTATTTAGGAAAATAGGAGGAAACACCCCCTAAAAGTCGTAGGATCTTAACAAAAATGGCACCATCAGATTCAGCGTATCAGAGAACCCTACTGTAGAACTTTCAAGCTCCTATCTACAAAAATGTGAATTTTTTTATTTTTTGCCAGAAGACAAATCACGGGTGCGTGTTTATTTGTTTGTTTGTTTTTTTTGTTTTTTTTTTTTTCCCCAGGGGTCATCGTATCGACCAAGTGGTCCTAGCATGTCGCAAGAGGGCTCATTCTAACGGAAATGAAAAGTTCTAGTGCCCTTTTTAAGTGACCAAAAAATTGGAGAGCACCTAGGCCCCCTCCCACGCACATTTTTTTCCAAAGTCAACGGATCAAAATTTTGAGATAGCCATTTTGTTCAGTATAGTCGAAAACCATTATAACTATGTCTTTCGGGATGACGTACTTCCCCACAGTCCCTGGGGGAGGGGCTGCAAGTTACAAACTTCGACCAGTGTTTACATATAATAATGGTTATTGGGAAGTGCACAGACGTTTTCAGGGGGATTTTTTTGGTTTTGGGGGTAGGGTTGAGGGGAGGGGGCTATGTGGGAGGATCTTTCCTTGGAGAGACATGTCATGGGGGAAGAAAAATTCAATGAAAAGGGCGCAGGGCGCAGGACGAATCTGGTCACGTTAGAAAAAAACGTCAAATTCAGAGCTTAATATACAATGCTGGGTGTTCGGAGCCTCTCTATTATGGAGTATAATTTGAAAATAACACAACTATACGAGCCATAAAACATATATACCACGACCATAAATCAACTAACGAAAGAACTGCTAAGAGATAACACAACTATAAAGCGAAAACAGGTGAAAACTAACGGGAAAATAAACGAACTAAGAGGCGGATGAGGCCCAGAGAAAAAATATAATCCTTTTCCAATTTTGAGCCTAACTTCCGCAAAGGAGTAATAATGTCAGAAGCCCCGACATACCGAATTATTTTCTTTCAAACAGTTCGTGGTAACGAACTGTAGTAAGGAGCGACCCGGCTCAATAGTAAACGAAACTCTAAATAATAGAATTTTGATGCTAAAATATACATCAAAAGAATCACATTTTCATGCTGATTTTAAATATGTAAGTTTCATCAAATTTAGTCTTTGTCATTAAAAGTTACGAGCCTGAGAAAATTTGTCTTCTTCTAGAAAACAGGGGAAAACACCCCCTAAAAGTCACACAATCTTAACGAGGGGGCTATGTGGGAGGATCTTTCCCTGGAGAAATATGTCATGGGGGAACAGAAATTCAATGAAAAGGGCGCAGTATTTTCTAAAATTACTATAAAACAATGAAAAAATAAACATGGAAAAGCTTTTTCAATTGAAAGCAAGGAGTAGCATTGAAACTTAAAACGAACAGAGATTATTACGCATATGAGGGGTTCTAAAAATACTTTAGCATAAAGAGCGAGGTATTTAGGAGGAGATAAATACCTCACTCTTTATGCTATAGTATTTTTAGTAATTTCAACTATTTATTCTACGGCCTTTCTGATTCAGGGGTCATTCTTAAAGAATCGGCACAAAACTTACGATTTAGTGTAAAGAGCGAGGTATTAACGAGGGTACAAACCCCCTCATATACAGAATAAAAATTTAAGAATATAAAAGTTTGTTACGTAAATTAATTCTTAAGTTACGTATATTTTTTACTAATAAAAAAATTCGTTAAAAATTAAAATTTATAGTTGCCTTTTTGTGTAACCGAAAAATTGCATGGCAACTAGGCCTCCTTCTCCATTCCTTATTTCTCAAAATCGTCTGATCAGAACTAAGAGAAAGCCATTTAGCCAAAAAAGGAATTAAAATGTAAATTTTGTTTTAATAATTTATGTGTGGAGAGCCA
Source organism: Artemia franciscana (assembly GCF_032884065.1). NCBI lineage: Eukaryota > Metazoa > Arthropoda > Branchiopoda > Anostraca > Artemiidae > Artemia > Artemia franciscana. The sequence continues at coordinate 68,113,700 of NC_088863.1, read as the reverse complement.
AAATCAAACATGCATTAATTCAAAAACGTTCAGAAATTACATAAAAAAAACTAGTTTTTCTAACTGAAAGTAAGGAGCGACATTAAAACTTAAAACGAACAGAAACTATTCCGTATATGAAATGGGTTTTCCCCTCCCAATCCCTCGCTCTTTACGCTAAAGCTTTTAATTGTTTTAAAAAGTAGAATTGTGGCAAAGAGTCAAACTTTAGCGTAAAGAGCGAGGGATTGCTGAGGGGACAACCCATTTCATATACGGAATAGTTTCTGTTCGTTTTAAGTTTTAATGTCGCTCCTTACTTTCAGTTAGAAAAACTAGTTTTTTTTTTATGTAATTTCATAAGAGAGATAGAGAAAATTGTATTTAAATTCCAAAAACTGCTGAATCACTGTGAATACCAATTCAAAAAAGTTAATCTAGGAAAGGATAGACTGGGTCAGCAGGATACACTTTCTCGGCCTAATTTTCTTTTTTTGGCACAAGATGCAGAAAACTCCCCCTAATATGGTTTGTGAAGATGGGGAGTTGGAAAAGACAGTTTTGTGTTTTAGACCTTGAAACACTGATTAAATATACTATACTATATAGTCTGACATTTTCGCCCTCTTTGTGCAGAAAGAGACAGTTTGAGCCAAAATACGGAAGCAAATGCCACCCTGCTATGAGTTGTGATTAAGGATATTTCAAAATATATTTTAGAGTATCATACCATGAGAATCAATTGGTTATATTATAAATTTGTTTCCCAGTTTTGCCGCCTTTTTTGAACACATAGTGGCGGTCGTGGTACAGAATGGCAGAAAAATTCAAATTTCTTCGCTGCCATTTTTTATTTGCTACTTAAAAAGAGCAGTATATAGGGCAAAGAACATTTATCTATGATTGTTTGATCTCCCTTATACTCTGAGAATTAATATGGACCTTAGCCAAAGCTTTGGCGTGGCACAATTGTATTTTCTTAAGAAGTATATTTCATAAGGGGGATACACAAAAATGCATTGAAATCACAGAAATAAGTGCCGAATAAGTGTGAATAGGAGCACAAAATAGCTAATTTAGGCAAGGATAGGGCGGGGCCGCAGGCTACATTTACATAAATCAGGCTTTTGAACCTTCTTTTATTATTAACTTGACACTTTCTGTAATTTGAAATAACTACTGTTCTATGATTATTCTTTTTTGTGGTACATTTTGACATGCAATTCCAGCACAGAAAGGGCTAAAGCATCTTGCAAAAGGATATATAAAATAATTAATTAATTTTCATGGTATGAAACTCCGTTATATGATTATTTAAGAACCTGAAAGTCGAAGTCCGTAAAAGAGAAACGTTTCCTGCCATTTAATGTCGCAAAACTTCAATCTGTATTCAAAGATGGCCAAAAATATAATGCTTAAAAATTATAAGTTAGCCAATCGACGTGCCATGGTCTTAAACCCTAAAAAGGAAGTTATAAAGTCCCTATTTCTAGAAACCACATCCAAGCGGTGTTAGCCATCATTTTCATTCTGCCAACCCGAAGTTGTGGGCAAAAGAGTGACAAAGTGTCAAGGAGGGCAATTGTTAGGTAGCAAATCAGTTTTTATGGTCTAAAAACTATTTGTAGTTTTTTGACCGTAAAAGTTCATTAAAATTCATTAAGATCCGATCACCCGCTCGTAAGTTAAAAATACCTCAATTTTTCTAATTTTTCCTCTTCCTTCAGTCCCCCCAGATGGTCGAATCGGGGAAAACGACTTTATCAAGTCAATTTGTGCAGCTCCCTGACACGCCTACCAATTTTCATCGTCCTACCACGTCCAGAAGCACCAAACTCGCCAAAGCACTGAACTCCACCACCTAACTCCACCAAAGAGAGTGGATCCAGTCCGGTTACGTCAATCACGTATCTACGACATTTATAAGCATTTTCCAGGATTTCAGGTTTCCCCTCCAGCTCCCCCCAATGTCAAAAGATCTGGTCGGGGTTTGAAATAAGAGCTCTGAGACATGAGTTCCTTCTAAATATCAAATTTCATTAAGATCCGGTCACCTGTTTTAAGTTAAAAATACCTCAATTTTTCTGATTTTTCCAAATTAACAACCCCCAGCTCCCTCAAAGAAAACTCCCTCAACTTCCCCTTCACCGGATCCGGGAGAAATTTAAAATAAGACCTCTGAGACACGACATCCTTCCAAAAATCAAATTTCATTAAGATCCTATCACTCTATCGTAAGTTAAAAATACCTCATTTTTTCTAATTTTTCAGAATTAACCCTCCCCCCAACTCCCCCAAACAGAGCGGATCCGTTCCGGTTATGTCAATCATGCATATAGGACTTGTGCTTATTATTACCACCAAGTTTCATCCCGATCCCTCAACTCTAAGCGTTTTTCGAGATTTTAGGCTCCCCCCTTAATTCCCCCAATGCCACCGCAACCAGTCTGGATCTAAAATAAAAGCTCTGAGACACGATATTCTTCCAAACTTCAAATGTTGTTAAGATCCGATCACTCCTTCGTAAGTTAAAAATACCTCATTTTTTTTATTTTTGGAATTAGCACCCATCCCCAACTCCCCCAAACAGAGTAGGTCCGTTCCGGTTATGTTAATCACGTATCTAGGACCTCTGATTATTTTTCCCACAAAGTTTCATCCCGATCCCTCCATTCTAAGCGTTTTCCAAGATTTTAGGTCCCCCCAACTCCCCCCAATCCCTGGTCGGGATTTGAAATAAGAGCTTTGAGACACGATATCCTTCCAAACATCCAATTTCATTAAGATCCCATTACCCATTTGCAAGTTAAAAATACTTCTTTTATTCTATGTTTTCGAATTAACCAACCCCCACTTCCCCTCCAGATTGCCAAATTGCAAAAACTGCTATTTCTAATTTAGTCTGGTCCGGTCCCTGATATGTCTGCCAAATTTCATCGTCCTAGCTTACCTGGAAGTGCCTAAAGTACCAAAACCGGGACAGACATACTGACAGAATTTGCGATCGCTATATGTCACTTGGTTAATGTCAAGTGCCATAAAAAAGATGTCGTACATGCAGAATATTGTAGTTCAAGCAACTTATCTTGTTTTTCAAGCCAATAGATCTTCTTCATTATTTAAGCCAAGGGATGGCAAGTTTCCTGCATAAAAGTTTAGGACAAGGTAGTTCTAAGAGTGTAATTTTTGTTTTGATGTGACAATATTTTCAGGATTTATGGACTATTATATTTCTTAGTATTTAGCAAAATCATCTCTTACTAGGCTGCAATCCAGATAATATAGTACTTCTTGTCTTAACCTGGTTTTAAATTTATGCTTCCGTTACTATGGGCTAGAGTTCTTTTTTAATATATATAATTTCATTTCAAAAGTGAAATTATTATTAAGACACCCTCAATATTTTTCCAGTTTACATAATATTTTCTTTATCAGCTGTTGGAATCATTCATAATCTAGTAGTAATTTGTAAAAGTTAGTTCTTTCATATTATGTAATGTTAAATTATCATGCATATGAAGATTTATTTTATCATTTCGGTTACTATGGGCTTCAGATCGTTCTTTGTCATAATCCTAATAAAACTATGACGATATGTTTTGTCTACTATATGAAAATACAGTGAAAATACAACGGTTTCTAGATTCCGCTGCAAACCTGGATAGTCTAAAGGTCAAATATTTATGACTCCGGAACTGAAATGGTCCCTATCAGTCCCTAAGTAAGGGCTACAAGCCATGCAATTTTCTGTTATTTACAAATAGGGCTTTACATTGGGAAAGGAGGGTATATTTTTT